>NC_063055.1:18263022-18500522 GCF_018812025.1 Megalobrama amblycephala
CAGCTAGCGGATAGTGAGGAGATGTTTGCTGTATGTGACAAAAAATGTTTTGGCCTAAAAACGCGTGACATCACTTAGAGCACCTTTAAATAAACAATTACGATATCATAGACGATACATATCGCACACCCTACAGCACTGGCCCGATCGGGCAAGTGACCGTTCCGTCTACTGTCCCGAGCGTCATTCACACTGGCCCCGGGCCATCGGGCAGTCCTTAATTTCGAGCCCTAATATTACTAGTGTTCTGAAGTGATAACATCGATAGATCATGTAAACAATGATTGGTTATTGCTACTCTTGACGTGACTTTTTGCTGAATTCAAAATTCAAATAGGGACCTTGTGTTTAATTTTATAATTACAACAATTTTCATTAACTTTCTGCACATACGTGGACATGTTCACTGTTCACTCTAGCAGGGCACGCACACACACACACACACACACACACACACACACACACACACACAGGACACATTTGCTCTGGGCACAAGAAAGATGGAGTGAAAATGAATGCATATAGGCCACTCCATCTTGAGACAGTCTCTTTAAAAATAACTATTTACAATACACAGCACATAAGACACTGATTCTGAACTCCCATCAAGATGAAAACTGGTGAAAACATAGTGAAAATAGTGTGTGGGCTTATTATGATTATTATGATTATTATCTGCAGTCAGCATGAAAAGACGTTTTGAGTTTTTCCATTGAGTTGACCAGCAAGTCTTTGTCAAAATCATATAATCAGATAACACCAGTCTTTTTTTTTCCTTTTTGTATTTTCTTAACAAATACATTTTTACATTGTTATGAACTCCTTACAATTTATCTTAAGAAATGTTTTAACTTCTGTCTTCAGAAGATTTTCATGACTCGTGACTATAGTGTAAGTCTATGTGATTTTTTTTGCCTGCTTTGCTTGATAGCTCCTAATTTGAGGTATAATTCATGTCCATCAATTCCGAAATACTTGGTGTTAGGTATTTAAATCCCTATATGAGCAATGACTGTATATTTTCCAGTACAAATATACTGTTATAGAATTTCTTTTGGCTGAATTCTCTCAAACAGCCAATAGTGCTTTTTTGTTTGTTTGTTTAGCTGACTAGCTGATGACTTGTTTTTTTTTTTTTTTGTTTTTTTTTTTGGATGTGCCATATGTTGTTGTAGACTTGTTTGGATCCACCTTTTTCTGGGCAAATGTAGTGTTGCTTTTTTCTGAGCATGCTGGGCACTGGCTCAAGATGTGATGTTGTCAGGGATTTCTTCAGTGATCTGGGACATATTGGAAACAGCTGCTCGGAGGCTAACAGAACTGGAATGATCAGGCATTGAGTCTAAACTATGTGATTAAAAAAATAGATCAGAAAAGAGAGATTAGAACTGTTTCATTATGTATCGTAATTAATCAACTTATTACTGAGCTCGTCTGTGGTGCGATGAAGTCTGAGTGCTCATATTTTACATCTCTGTTCTCTTTAAATTGCGATTATTCATTTAAAGTGGTAGATAACCCAAAAATTAAAATTTTCTACTCACCATCCTGTTGTTCTTGTATCATTTTTTTCTTCTTTGGAAGACAAAAGGAGATTTTTTTGTATAATGAAAATGGATGGAGGCTCATAAGTCTAGAAAAATGAAAATTTGGGGTCTGTAAGATTTTTTTTAATGATTTTGTCTGTTTGCTCACCAAGGCTGCATTTATTTGAGCAAAAATACAATAAAACAGCAACATTGTGAAATACTATTTCTACTTTAACATGTTAAAATGTAATTTATTCCTGTAATGCAAAGCTAAATTTTCAGCATCATCACTCCAGTCTTCAGTGTCACATGATCCTTCAGAAATCATTCTAATATGATGATTTGGTGCAAAAAAAAACCCTTTTCTTAGTATTATCAATTTTTGTAATATTTTTTGTAGAAAATGTGATACATTTGTTTAATAAATAAAAAGTAAAAAAAAAAAAAAACAGAAAAAACAGCCTTTAATTGAAATAGAAATCTTTTGTAACCTTATAAATGTCACTATTGATCTATTTAATGTATCCATGCTCAATAAAAGTATTGATTTCTTTAAAAAAAATTAAAACATCTTTCTGACTGCAAACATTTTTTTAAATGGTATTGTAAATTCACTATAAAAGTAGTCTGTAAATCTTGTATAGTCTTTTAATGCATTCAATAGTGATAAAAAGACTGAAATTTAAGTCTTTTTTTTCTATGAAAATATTGCCCTCCACCATAGGAGATAAGATTTTCAGTGAATGGTGAATTATTTATTTTTTATTAATTATTTTTATTTATTTGAGCTTTTTTTTTGGGTCTGGTTTTGAAAGTTTGGCTGCTCCTTTTTTATTATTTTAGTAATCTGTTTTCTTCTGTACTGCTGATCAATATAGAAAAAAAGGCCTGACAGGACCCTCATTTACTTTGCAGAGCTAATTGATTCTCGCTGCTGTTCTGATCAATTTAATTTCACACATCATTATGTCAGCATAAATATTGTCCCACTGTGCCCACAGATAAATGCTTGTCTTTTCTTTTTTGTCTTCTTTTCAAATGTTATCTTCGCACCTTTCGATTCATCTTCGCTGCTGGAGATCCACAGAGACCGTTAATGTGTTAACGAGAATGTGACCTATTGTTATTGTCCTCTTTATTTAGCAGAGGCTGTAATAACAATCCTACTTTCTTTCTGTATGAAGTTAGTTCCTTCAAGCGTTACAGTAATGTCAGCCTTTGAAAGCAGTGTTTTTCATAGCCTATGTTAAAGGACATTATGGCTTTGAGCAATTTTAAGGTTTTAAGAGGCTGCTTGTGATGCCACAGAGCAGGAATAAGGTCACCTACAAGCTTTCTAAAGGTTTTTATCCTTTTGTTTGCTAACTTCGTCCTTCTTTTTTCCTCACTGTGCTCTGATACATGAAGACAGAAGGAATAGCATAGACAAATATGTTATTCACTTCAAAAAAACTGCTACTGCTACATTAGACAGGTCTATATTTACACACTTCTATACTTTATATTCTTTTCTTTTTTTTTGTTTTTAGGCCAGACTCAAACACCAGTCAATTCAACTTTGCTGTAATCTAGGTATTTGCTGTATATCGGCATATTAGAATTGTTTCTGAACAATAATGATGCTGAAAATACAGCTTTGCATCACAGGAATAAATTGCATTTTATAATATATTTAAATAGAAAACATTTATTTTAAATGGCAATAATATTTCTGTTTTTACTGTATTTTTGATCAAATAAATGCAGCCTTTGTGAGCATTAGAGACTTCTTTCAAAAACATTAACGAAATCTTACTACAAACTACAAACTTTTAAACTGTAGTGTATATACCTGATAAATCTCACTAAATTTGGTAATAAGAAAAAGCTATGTCAAAATATTTTAACTGTAAAATAAGACAAAAATACAAAATAATATTTGCAGCTGGAAATCCAAAAGTAGAATTGGTCAAATGTTTTCTTCTCTTTCTTTTCTCTGAGTGCTGTTCTCTCTTTCTGGTGGTCCCATGTTAATTTGAGTAGCGCACCGAGTAGATGAGTGCAGATTCTCTATCTCTGCCTCTTAGTGCATGGGAGTAGCAAAGGCTAATTGAATAGCATAGCTGTAATAGGCTAGATTTAATTTGCCTTGCCCTCACTGAAAACCAATTAGGAAAACGGTGAGGAGGGGTGGCCGCCTTCTAGACTGACACTCTCTGCGTCTGCAGAGTTTCACAGGACTTGCAGCCGAATCGTTTTTGCACATGTTTGCCTATGCTCACAGGATTCCAGACCTGACCCCAATACAAATGGCCCCCTGGCTGTTGTAAAAAAAGGCTTAACCATATCCACAGACAGCCAAACACGCTAATTAAAATTGATAATGGGGAGAGAACAAGCTCAGCTCCACAAAGCTGACAAAATGCGGGATTTTTCAGGCCCTTGTTTGTTTAGAAGTTGGACATTGAGCCAAGGGGAAGGTCAGTTTTGTGGTGCTGAACTGGCATGATGGCTTGCTAATCTGCTCTGATTGTTTCTTATTGTATGGGAATTGTTTTAGATTGAATTTATTATTGAATTTATGGATCTGGGACAAGTTTTATATATACCAGATTCTTGGTAATGTTTAGACTATTTTTTACGGTTTAATCATAACTCATTGAGTTATCTCTAATTATTATACTAGGTCACACTTTAGATTAGGGTCCAGTTCTCACTATTAAGTAACTATTAAAGGGTTAGTTCACCCAAAAATGAAATTTCTGTCATTAATTACTCACCCTAATGTCGTTCCAAACCTGTAAGATCTTTGTTTATTTTTGGAACACAAATTAAGATATTTATGATGAAATTCGAGATGTTTTATTATCCCCATAGAAAGCAACGTAATTACCACATTCAAGATCCAGAAAAGTAGTAAAGACATAATTAAAATAGTCCATGTGACTACAGTGGTTTCAACCTTAAAGGGATAGTTCACCCAAAAATGAAAATTTGATGTTTATCTGCTTACCCCCAGCGCATCCAAGATGTAGGTGACTTTGTTTCTTCAGTAGAACACAAATGAGGATTTTTAACTCCAACCGCTACCATCTCTCAGTCAAATAATGGGAGTGAATGGGAACTCGAACAATAAGAGTCGAAAAAACTTGCATAGACAAATCCATATTAAACCCTGCGGCTCGTGACGACACATTGATGTCCTAAGACACGAAACGATCGGTTTGTGTGAGAAACCGAAAAGTATTTATATCATTTTTTACCTCTAAAACACCTGCGTTCAGCACTCGCTTAGTGAGGTCTGATCACGCTCTGACAACGGCAGTGATGTCTCGCGCGTATACTTCAATGAGTGCTAGACATCACTGCCGCTGTCAGAGCGCGATCAGACTTCACTAAGCGAGTGCTGAACGCAGTTGGACATAGTGGTGTTTTAGAGGTAAAAAATGATATAAATAGTCTTCGGTTTCTCGCACAAACCGTTCGTTTCGTGTCTTAGGACATCAATGTGTCGTCACGAGCCGCAGGGTTTAATTTGGATTTGTCTATGCAAGTTTTTTTTTTACTCTTATTGTTCGAGTTCCCATTCACTCTCATTATTTGACAGACAGACTGCAACAGTTAGAGTTATAAATCATCATTTGTGTTCTACTGAAGAAACAAAGTCATCTACGTCTTGGATGTGCTGGGGGTAAGCAGATAAACATCAAATTTTCATTTTTGGGTGAACTATCCCTTTAATGTTATGAAGCGACTAGAATACTTTTTGTGTGCAAAAATAATGACTTTATTTAAGAATTTCTTCTCTTCCCTGTTTTTCTCGTATGCTGTTTAAGTCCAGCGCTTCCAGTTCCTACGTCAGAACGCTGGCTCCTGCATCATCAGCATCACACGCATGTGTCGTGCTGCTCACTTGAACACCGTCGGCCAATAATGAGTCGGCGTTCTGACGTAGAACCTGGAAGCGGTTCTTTATTTCATTTGTTTTTTTATTTATTTTATTGTATTTATTTGTGCTTATGCTTGTAATTTGTTTATTTGTTCTTGTTTACTTGTCTTTTGTAAATTCAATTCAATGTTGAAATCAAGCTTCCTTGTGCTGTGTGTAAACTCATGGGCAAAATTAGGCCATCCTTAAAAATATTTTGGTTTGCAGTAACAGTAAAAAAAAATATAAAAAAAAAGGGTCGGTAGGTAGGTCTATATATATATTTTTTTTTCAAGTTTCAATTAAAAAAAAAAAAAAATACAAATTTGGTGATGGTGATTACATAGATATGAATTTCCAAAAAAAAAAAAAAAAAAAAAACCCTGGACGCGCTCCGAAAGAAGGCCGTTAAAATCAATTTCCTATTTTCGTTTGCGAAACTTGTGTTTTTTGGTCCAATCGATTCGTGCAATAGATTTTCGAACATAAAGTGACAGCTCCATAAGAAAAGGTTCCAACCAGCAGCTAGCTGTCATTGTAAGCCTATAGCACAACTCCATGTATTGCCTACTCCTTGGTAATGACCATTAATTTCGAATAATGCGCGCCTAAATGTAGGCTCATACAGACGTATTTCACAAGCATATCTCAAATTTCTCCATCTCATACACTATTGAAGTTAGCTTCTAACGTTAACAGGAAGGCTAGTAGGTTATGCATGCTAGCTTTAAATAAAAAAACCTGCTCTGCTACTCAAGAATGCAAACTCACCATTATTGCAGGAACGAAGCATCGGGTCCTTCGTGGTCTTCGCCTGGCTCATCATGATGGAAAATGCATCCCTCGTGTTGTTGGGTGGTGGTGTCTCAGTTTGAAATTTCAATTTAAAAGAAACCACTTTGATTTGTGGGTCAAATTGTAGCACGTCCTCAATAGTTTGAGTTTCCTCCACCAACATTTTAGTGGTTTCCTTCAAGTCAGTCGACACGGTCACGGTTAGACTAGACGGGAGAAGGGATGGGAAAAGATCTGGGCACAGTTTTTCTAGAACTTCGTGCCAAGTTAAAGCGGTGTCGAGCTGTTTTAATGAATTTTTTAGATGTATTATGGTGCCTGAACCCGTATGACTTTGAACGGTGACCACGAACATTTTGTTTACTGCAGCCACAGCCATCAGTACCGAGCGCGAACCGTTGACTCTGACAGTGAATGAGAGTATGAGACGAAGCGAACGCACAGGCCATAGTGTGACATCCGTTAACCAATAGTGTAAACATAGATGACGTCACGGGTTTTTATTTAAAAGAAAGAACGTAGCCTTCGTTTGTATGTAGGCCTAGGCAATTTATATATTTACAATACTTACTAAAATATAATTAATATTATTTTATTGCTTTTGTATTAGTTGTTTGAAGAGTAAAAAAAAAAAAAAATTGGTACTGGAAAAAAAATTGGTAATGCAAATTTACAACCGGAAAGTCGGTCGGACTTAAAGCAAAAAAAAAAAAAAAAATTGAGTCGGTCCTAAATTGACAGGGTCGGTCGGGTTACGGCAAACAAGAATATTTTTAAGGATGGCCTTATCCTGTTGTAAAAACACAAATACATAGAGTGAGCAAACATTTAGGTGAGATAAATTTAATAAAAATTAAAAAAAAAAAAAATGTTTAAAACAAATTACAGTCTTTTAAATGGCAAATCATGTGTTTTCTTTGACATTAATTGAAATTATATCATACTTAGAGCATATTTAAATAAATTTAATTTAAACATTTATTATTGTTATTGTCATCATCATCATATTGCGAGAAGTCCTTTTTTGATTGAAGTTGTCCTTAAAGCACTGTGAAGGAGAATAAACAGTCTAAGAATCTTTGTTTTGTATTATTTTTCTGTAATTTAACTCATCTGGCAAGGACTAGTTTATAAATTTTAAAGGTAAACAGATTGATGGTGGATTTTTTTCTTGCTCTCTTTCAGCCCTTTTCTCTTTTTCCTGCCTGATCATTTATTCTCTCCCTTTTGAGGGCTGCTGATGTCCAGATGTCTGTTTCTGTTATGGACGTTAGTGTGGTAGGTTGCTGGAGGGGTGAGCTTGTGTTGCCCAATTGCCTGTTGGCGGGGTGTAGGAGCCATGCAGCTGGGGACGAGTAGGGCTATAAATACCCTGCTGCTCACTCTCTTGAGGCCAGTGGCTGTGCAATGCACTAGCTCTTTCTCTGATGTACAGCAACTCTTTCAGCACGCTGAAAGGTCATTGAGTGGTCAACCATGCAAATGATGGATCTCAGAGGACTACGTGATTATTAAAGGTTCTTCAGTAGTTCTTTGCAGCACATTCGGTTCTAAAAAGAACCTTCTTATCAAGAGCCATTTTCACTGTTTGGAGCTCTTGAGTTGGCTCTTGACTTTTAGGGCCGTATTTTAATAATCTAAGCTCATGGTCTGAAGCACATGGTGCAGGTGCACTTAGGGCATGTCCGAATCCACTTTTGCTAGTTTAATGACAGAAAAAGTGGTCTGCGCGCCAGGCGCAATAGGGTTGTACCCATTCTCTTAATGAGTCATGGGTGTGTTTTGGGCGTAATATGCAATAAACCAATCAGATCTCCCATTACCTTTAAAAGCCAGGTACGCTTGCACCAATGCGGATTGCTATTTACATGGCGGAATATAGACACCCTCAACCAGACGAGTCAGTTTAAATACATGTGTGTATTGCCACGATTGGTCAAATAATTAGCCAGTTTCATTCATAATTACTGCAAATAGGTAATTCTTATACATGCAATGACTATACATAATGACATGTATGCATTTTTATCTTTATGTACACGATAATAATCTTTTAGATTGTAATCCTTTTATTTTTAATATTTGACATGTTTGTGTGCTGCTGCGTGTCCCTGTGTGTGTAACAAGCTGAGTGCATGTGTATTGTGCACCTGCCTACAGGCATATATTACTAACGTGCCCTTTAAACAACAACAATAATAATAATAATAATAATAATAATACTGTGCCATTGACTTTAGACCAGGTTTTTGTTGGACAATGGTGCCGTCGTTTTCAGTTTCCTCAAAATAGCAACACGCCAACACGATGGCAGAATAATAGTGTAGTAATAAATTGTTTAATATTCTAAATATTTAGAATTAAGATAAAATTAATCACTTAAAATGAATAATTTTTGTCTAAATAAATTTGTTTAAAACTCACCATTTCAGTTTATGTGATTTGTGTTCATAAATGAGGGGATTTATATAGTTAAAATAATTCAATATTTAACTAAAATTTATGCAGAGTACAAAATGTATTAATTATTTGTTTAAAACAATATAGTCTTTTAAATGGCAAAGCAAGTGGTTGTTTTATTATATATTATTATGAACACATTTATGTTTTTAAATTTTAAATTTAAATTTATATATTAACATTTTTATATTTCATTGCATAAAAGTTCATATATAAAAGTGTGTACAGTAGCAAGACTATTTTAGCAAGAGGGTCTCTCGTAAGGGGGGTTAAATTATATTGTTATAATGTGAATGGCATAGTTATGCCGACACTGTATTTGTGATATAAGCCAATGGCAATTTACATAATTTACAAAAATAATTTTACTAATTCCTCACGCCAAAAGCGCACGCACCACTGATTAATGTTAAAGTGGCGTGCACATAAAGCCGCCTCTCAAACAGATTGTGAGTTGCAAGTACCAAAATGAGTGGCTTACTGCGTTTAAACGGTCAAATACACACAAAAAAATGTCAAAATGACAATCTTGATGAGTATTCAGTTAAACAAAGTCAGTTTTGGAAGGTAAATAGTTGACAAAGATAACACATGTTGTGCAACAGTATATTGTATCCGTGCATAAGCTCTTAAAGTGACAGCAGCCTAATGAACCTGGTTCTGTCTGTCGTGTTAATCAAAGAAAAAAAAAGACAAAAAGAAAATCATTCTCTGCTCTTGACTGAATAACTTTTGTAACTTGAATTGTAAGCATTAATCTGTATTTAATTTTTACAATGAAGACTATCCAGTGTTATTTTACATTTGATTACTTTAAATTCTGTAGAATTTCTTACCAGACTATATACTGTTTGACCCACGTGAAATACTTAAAGCCGTGTTTACTTCATATCTCTCTTTATTCTATTGCATTTATTTGTGCTGTTGTTTAGAATTTGTTTATTTGTTCTTATTTTATTATTAACTTTTTCTTGTGTGTTTTTTTTTTTTTTTTTGTAGATTTAGTTTTAGTTTTGTTGATTCAAATAAAGCCTCCATGTGCTGTGCATAAGCTATTGCAACAAAATTACCCAAATTATGAAAAAAAAATGACATAATAATAAAAATATCTGCATTGCAGTATGTATGGCAGTTTCCCTCGTGGTATAGAAAATATCTTGAATATTGATGTTTTTCAAGGTATCGTATTGAAGTTGGAAATTCCTGTATTGTGACAACACTAGATATGAGCTGCATTTTTTGATCATCAGCAAATTTTCTAGTTCACAGTCCGGAATAGGAGAGAGAGCAAAATCAGCACTGATCAAGATCATTTAGTTTCCCAATCTTTACTGAAGTTGATTGTGTGTTTAGCTTCAGGGTGCAACACTGAACTTTCATTTTCATTTGTAGCAGTTTGCGCGTCGACTTGACGGAGAGATGCTCAGCTACTCATTTGCAGCGGGCCACATCTGTGGCGAATGTGATGCATGTTGCAATAGCACTGTCATATCGGGCTAGCTGGTATAACATGCTCTTACACATTTATTTTTTTCCATTTTGGGAGGAGTAAAATTTACATACGTAGCTTCATCAAACAGATGCATTTACACTTGTCCAGTTTCGTTTGGAATGCATCTCAGACCACTTCCTGAAGTAGTTTGAGTGAGACACAGGTGCATGGAAGCCTAACACAACATGCCTGTGGGTCACCAGGCTTTTCAAGGCTATTTGTTTTCACATACTTGTCAATGATCAAACCATTTTCCCTTCCCAGCTATTCATAGCAGTCTAATTTTAGCCCTTTATATTATCCGTGGTTCGTCCACTCAGTGTAACGTTTCTGAATCTACTCCAGAACAAAGGCCGCCCCCCGTTACACCTGACTACTGCCATGAATTAGTAAACATGCTTTTTGTTCCTTCTGCTTCCTGTGATCTGAAGGGCTAAGCTAACCGTTAGGCTAACTCACCTATCCTGGTCATTTAAGAGCGGACACTTAGGCAGGTGTGAGTATCTGAAGATCTCAAATGCCATATACGTATGTAGGTACTTTAAACTAAAACGTTAAACTGCTGAGTCATTACATGACTGTTTTTGGTACCTTTTATACCATATTAGTTTCTTTTATGAAGTATTTTACACTCTTGTCAAAAGGCATCAGCGATAGTTCAGGCTGCAAATATGATCGATAATAGTCTTGCATTGTCATTGAGATTTTCTCTGGAGCGCTAGTCAAACTATTGAATTTGATTATAACTGATATACAGTGGAGTCCAAAAGTGTGAGAACTTTGCAAACTTTGAAAATGCTTTTTATTTTTCATTATATGGGTTTAAATGACACACGAGTGTCCAAGATAAAGAAAAATATTTTGCAAATCTAGTTTAAACACGTCAAGTTCTTAGAAATGTACACTTTGTATTTAGGTTGGCTTCATATTTGAAAACTTTTATACTATATATACTAAGAAAGTTTATTGTTTCTAAAAATGTTGTGGTGAATACCATATTTTCCTTAAACCTTGAATACTTGAATAGATGTGAGTAGTGTAAGTAATCTTAATCATAACTTGTAAATGTTTTAATGTTAAATATATATTATAAATGTATTAATATCACATTTTGGGGAGCTGCACCACATTGCCTTTTACAACCTCAACTAACTTTGACTTGATGATAAGGTCACATTATCTGATATCATAATTTTTTACATATTGGCTGCATGACTTTGATAGTCACACTACTTGACATTGATTTGGAGGCCAAATTTATATACAGTTGCAAGAAAAAGTATGTGAACCACTTGCAGAATCTGTGAAAATGTGCAAAATTTTAACAAAATAAGAGAGATCATACAAAATGCATGTTATTTTTTATTTAATACTGTCCTGAGTAAGATATTTTACATAAAAGATGTTTACATATAAACAGTAAGTCAAAAAAATAGCTGAATTTATTAAAATGACCCAGTTCAAAAGTTTGTGAACCATTGATTCTTAATACTGTGTGTGGTTACCTGGATGATCTACAACTGTTTTTTTTTTTTTTTTTTTTTTTTTTTTTTTTGTGATGGTTGTTCATGAGTCCCTTGTTTGTCCTGAGCAGTTAAACTGAGCTCTGTTCTTCAGAAAAAAATCTCCAGGTCCTGCAGATTCTTCAGTTTTCAAGCATTTTTTTGCATATTTGAACCCTTTCCAGCAGTGACTGAATGATTTTGAGATCCATCTTTTCACATGGAGGACAATTGAGGGACTCAAACACAACTGTTAAAAAAAGGTTCAAACATTCAATGATGCTCCAGAAGGAAACACAATGCATTAAGAGTCAGGGGGTGAAAACATTTGAACGGGATGAAGAGGTCCAAATTTTTCTTATTTCGCTTGAATATAATTTTTTTCATCTATTACTGCCCTTCGGAAGCAACAGGGGACACTTGCATGTTTCCCGGAAGACAAATTAAATACAATTTACCTTGTTTTTCAAATTCCAAATGTTTTCACCCCTCATCTATTAATGCATCATGTTTTTTTTTCTGGAGCATCAGTGAATGTTTTAACCTTTTTTAATAGTTGTGTTTGAGTCCATCAGTTGTCCTCAGTATGAAAAGACAGATCTCAAAATCATTCAGTCACTGTTGTAAAGGGTTCAAATATGCAAAAAATGCTTGAAAACTGAATCTGCAGGATCTGGATTTTTTCTGAAGAACAGAGCTCAGTTTAACTGCTCAGAACAAACAAGAGACTCATGAACAACCATCACAAAACATAAAAACAGTCGTAGATCATCTAGGTAACCACGCACAGTATTGAGAATCAATGGTTCACATACTTATGAATAAGGTTATATATATATATATATATATATATATATAGTATGTTAAAATATATGTAATATATAAAGTATATTAAAATAAATGTTTCACAACCCATTCTAGTAGACCCCTATTCTAGTAGATAGGTCCTCTTTAATATTGAAGTGGAAAATGGCAGCAACAATAAGATTTTCAATGTGGTCTCACACTTTTGGGTGTGATTTTACATATCACGCTGATTTACTGTATGTGTTTGTTTCTTGACTGTTCAGTTTTTTCACTCACATTTCAATCAGATCATAGCAGTGTGACAGCCGCTTGAATTTGTAAGCTTTTTAGTAACTGAGAGCTTTTGCTGAAGCCAAACATCTGGTTCAGCTCCAGTTATAGCATTCATGTTACCTGACTAACAGCAGTAAGCAAGATCATTTGTGTATGTGTGTGTGTTTTGTTCTTTTACAACAGTTTGATATACCCACACACGTTTTCATGCCTATTTGTTCATTTATTTTCTTTTCATTCAAATGGAGCAGGTGTTAATGTTTTGTATGTAACCCAAACCAGTTTATGGACACACACACACACACACACACACACACATGAACAAACAGCCACGTTGATAAGCTCCTGTTTGCTTGCCAGAGTAGTAATGGCCCCTGGTAATGTGTAAAGAACATGATGATGGTGTAATGTTGCTTTGCACTCACTGGCCACCTGCTAAAGTCAGGCCTTACAGGAAACCAGCTCTGTTGACAAGAACCACAAAAGAGTCACTCTGCTGACAAAGAACACGCAGTGTAAACACAGACATACTGGCTAGCTAGATTGTTTAATAGTAGATGACATGCTTGTTTAGCTGTAACATTCATATATTTTTCCTGCATAAAGGAAAAAAATAATATTAAAGTTGATATTTTCAGTGTAACTTTGTCCATTTAAGTAGCAAAAATGGCACATAAGAGTGAAGTTACTATGGTGAAAAGCTGTTGTCTGATATTTGATATCTAATTCAACAATATTCATACATTAAGTGTTACATAAGTGTCCAAATACTTTTGGGGCCACAGGAGAAACATTTATATAGCTTCTTTTATTTTGTATTTTATATATATAATGTTATTTATTGCACATATAATGTACATAACTGTTTAAAAGTTTGGGGTCAGTTAAATTATTTTTAAGGAGTCTCGTATGCTCATATGCTGCACTTATTTCATAGATCCATCTATCTATCCAGCCATCCCAATATTTATATCGTTTTATTTCTGTTTTCCAGAAACTGCGGAATGAGGTGTTTCCATTGCATTTATCTGAGTTATCGGCCCAGCATGTGGAAGCGTACCGACTGCTAGAGGACAGGAAACACAAACTCTCACCCGAGACCGCCGCCCTCTACCTGCTTCGACAACAGCACAAACATTTGGTCAGTCTGCAACTCTGCATGCATCCGTACTCTTTAACTGAATGCCAATCATGACAACGACTTTGCGTTTGTTTTCATGTTTAAGGGGTTTGCTTTATGAAAGTAAAGATGTTCCTTGCTTAAATTGATTTTAACACACACTCTTATGTGCTTATATACATATATCACACCGGAGATTGTTTGGAAGTCTTCAGGCTTCTCTTTGATATGCTGGTCTAGATGTAAACGAATTGCATTGATTACACGCACTGCACACACCAGCTTATATTCCTATCACGTCATGTTTCCCAGTAGAAGCTGTCCGTGAGTCATCAGGTTTCCCATTTTAGAAGCTTTCAATTCTGTAAAATATATGTTGTCCACAGAATACTGGATTGTGTGTAATGAATTTTGGCCCAAATGTGTTAAGTTGAGATTTATTGAATTTGGGCAAATATTCATTTGGATTAAAAAAAAAAAGAAGTGAATTATGTAGTGCACAACGTCTTTTATTGCCATTGGCTTATATCACAAATACAGTGTTGACATAACTATGCCATTCACATTATAACAATATAATTTAATATTTTATTTCGTTGTGTCATGTCTGTTCTCATGATTACACATCATTGTCATGTGATCAGTCGTGTGGCGTGTTCTCTTTCTCAGTCTCACATTCTTTTTTTGTTGTGAGCATTGAGCTGCGGTTCCTCTCACCTGTTAGTTGCTTGGAAACGGCATGTTTATAAAAGCAGTCCATTAGCATGCCATTTATCCTGTTTTGATGTGTCACATTTTTGCATTTGTTCAGTAACTGAAAACAAGCATGTAGGAGTGGTGCATATGTTTGCATGTATGTAGAGTGGCAGACTTGAAAACATCTTGCTCATGAATAATGGTTAGGAGATGGTTAATGGTTAATATTCGCCTGTTTTGCTAACCCAGGAGTTTTCAAACTGGAGTTCAGAGACTCCTAAATTTGGGGTACAAAGATTGTTATGGAAAAAAAGAAAAAGGTTTATTTTTAGGACTGTAAAATTGAATGTTAACTTAAGATTTTCATTAAATATGTTTAATGTGATTTTTTTTTTTTTTTAACAAAACAAAAAAAAACATTTGAATACTTTTCAGTTTGAATTAAATTGAATTGATTTTCTCCCAAGTTTTACAATTTAATATTAATAATGGGTAGAAAAACAATTATGCTGTCAACTTTAAATATAGGGAAACTGGAAAAGCATAGCGGCAGATTACAGTCCATAAAAATACCTATACATACAGCTTCTGGTGGTGCGTAGATCCAAAGATAACTCCAAAATCAAAAAACATGAAAGAGAATAAAGTCCAAAAAGCTCAAACTAATTTATTTTCCAGAGGCCACAAAAAGTGCAAAGTGCAAAACGTTTTCGGGATCAACCCTTCATCAGTGCCATGATTCCAAGCATCCACCTGTATCCATTTAATAAGCTTATTACAGTAATCATTATAGAGATCGTAATCATTGTTGCATTTTTGCACTTTTTGTGGCCTCTGGAAAATAAATTCATTTGAGCTTTTTTTTTTTACTTTATTCTTGTGTGCGGATCTTTCATATTTTTTTGATTTTGGAGTCAATTTTAAATATTAAATTAATAAAAAATAAAAAATAATTTCCAGGTAATATGCCAGTCACCTATATTGGATTTAGTACAGTGACAATATAGAAGATAATTATTTATATTAACTTTTAAAACAACATTTGTATTTGTAATATCGAACGTAAAGTTGTGATGCAATGTAAGTAGCGACAGTATTGTAGTATTGTGACGTACATCTAAGTGAAATAGATTATTGGAAAATTTTTAATAAAAAATGTAGAGTGGGAATTTGGTTCTGTCCATTGATTGTTGATTGGATGGAGGAAGATCTGAATGCAAGTTTGCGGTCGATAGGAAGAAAGGGACGGGGTGTAAGCGAACTAAATGATTGGTTTGTTTGGAGAAGAGCCAATAATTTCCAATGTCACGACAGAGACTGGAAGATCAAGTTATATTTTGATTAAAAATGATGTCAATTTTTTTTTTTTTTTTTTTTTTTTTTTTAAAGCTATATATTTTAATTGTTGATCACAACACATGTTGCCATATTCAGCATGAGGGTGGCGCTCTAATGTTGATAGACAGTTTTTAAGTACAAAAGACAAATGCATAGAATGCTATCTTAGAAATGATATTACAAGTTGTGGAGGAATTCCAGTGAGGAAATGAAAGTCCCTCAATTATAGTGCGCTGCAGTTCCATTTTTCACCACAGATTTACATTGTAAAATTGTGGGGCGCTGTAGAGCTGCCTCACTTAGTATGATGATGCATGAAGCCATGCATAAAATTTTATTATATCCTGCTCACTTTAAGACTTAAAATTGTCTAGAAAATATGAGAAAATATTTGTTGTAGAATACTGAACATTTACAGTTTATTATTGATTCAGTTTATATAGAGGTTTTAGAGTAATATTTTGGTGGGACACTGCTCCACCTGCCCTTACAGGCAAGCCGCAGCAACTAGTGACTGTCCTAAGCTGTGACGTCTATCTGGAAGTATTGAGAGGCCTCTTCACACACTCACATCCCTATCTCAGCCCTGGAAACACACACACACTACTCAAGTATCTCTTATTGTCAGCAGTGAAGGAGTGTGATATAGAGCCTGTAGGTGCACATGCATACATATACTTAGGGTCCAACAATGAATGCCAATGACATGTGAAATGAATGAAATAAAGAAAGAAATTAATGCTTTTATACAGAAAGGATTCATTAAATTGATTAAAAGTGACAGTTAAGACATTTTCAATGTTACAAAAGATTTCTGTTTCAAATAAATTATGTTTATTTTAAAAATGTATGATGGTTTCCACAAAATATTAAGCAACACAATTGTTTTCAACATTGATAATAATAAGAAATGTTTCTTGAACACCAAATCAGCTTATGGACCCTTTTCACATTTCCGATTTCTCAGAAGCGGAAGTCATCGTAGTTTACTAGTTTTTGTAACTTGATGCAAATCGTGATTAAGCGCATCTAATATAAAATTTTGTAAATATAATAAATGTGTGTGTGTGTGTATATATGTTTGTTTGTGTGTGTGTGCGCATATACATATATACACACACACATTTATACATATGTACAAACTTGTATGTTAGATGCGATTAATCGCTATTAATCACGATTAATCGATTTAACAGTACAAATTATAGTGTTATAAATGTACATACATTTAAAAATAATGAAAATATAAAAAAAACTTTGCAGGATTTATGAGGTTGATGACTGTTAATCACCACAGTCTGTGAAAGGGTCCATTAGAATGATTTCTGAAGGATCATGTGACACTGAAGACTGGAGTAATGATGCTGATAGTTCACATTTCTTGTTTAATAAGATGAGAAAAGCAACATAAGGTAACAGTGTCACACATCTGGATGGAAATGATACTCCTGACATCTCCCTTTCTCACTTTCTTTTGTCTTTCTTTGAACATCTCCCATTAGATGGGACAAAAAAAAGAGAAGAGCTGATGACACAGGAGAAATCAGCGGAGTTGAAATCTCTTCCTTCTCTGCCAACTTTCACAATCGTTTTTTCTCTGACTGTGTGAGAATTCATTAAAATTTCACTCAGCCTGCGGCCTCTCTCTCTCTCTTCCTCTCAATCTATCTTTCTCCCTTTGCCTTTTCACTCTCTGAATGAATGGAGCTTTGAATAATGTAACCAGTTTTAACAAGATCATAAACCCCCCCATCCAACATTTATAAGCCAGTTAGCTGAGGTTGGGGATCTTGGGGACGGCACACACACGTTAAGCACACCGCGTTTTTCTCACATACTCGCACGTACATGCACCCGGGCACGTGCACGCTGAAAAGCACGCTCAAATGTCTCTCTTCCAAACGCAACCGCACACACATACTTGAATTCCGCAGAGGATGAAAGAGTGACGCAGGAGCTGGAGAGATGAGAGAGGGATGCCTTGAGGAGGAGGATGAGAGACAGAGAGTGAAATCAAAGAAGCAGTGATGTAAGAGAAGCCCCCATAGGTCCTGTCCTCCTGTCCGTCTGTTGAGAAAACAGAGCCAACTCTCTGGCGCTACCACAATTTAGAGGCCTATGAATGTTGTTTACACTGCATTTATTTTTAAAACACTTTAATTATGCTTTTTAAATTTCTTTGCTGCTTTTATCATAGTGCTAAAGGATAAAAACGTGCATGTTGTGCATAAAGTGTGTATTGAAAATAACTGTGCTCGGCTACAGCTCAATTCTATACCGTTTGCACTGTATAGTATGCAAGATTATGAATAGTGTGCCCCACACTATAGTACTTTGAAAATACACCAGAAATATCCAAGTACCCTAAGGAACATTATTTTCAAAGTATGCATCAGTGCATGTTTCTTTTGGGCAATATTTCCCATAACTCCTTGCACTATAGAAGAGAAAAGCTCCATTTGAAATTGCATACCTTCAAATTGCAGAAATGCAGTTTGCTGAAAAACTGTTGATCATTTATGAAGTATGTTTTATAAGTATACATTTGTGTAGTATGTAAACAATAGTATTGATTTTTGCATACTACTGTATGTAGTATGAGAGTAAACATTCAGATGCAAGGACTAATTTTGTCAGTTTTCATGAGTGTTATTTTGGTATTATTTATATATTATTATAGTATTTGTTAATATTTTGAATTGGCGTTATTACAGGGTCCCCACGGATCCTTAAAAAGTCTTAAAAAGTCTTAAATGTAAATTTCGGGTTTTAAGGCCTAAAAAAGTCTTAAATTGTATGGAATGTCTTGAATTTTCGCAAGGGAGGTATTAAATTCCGTATGGGACCGAGCGAGTGAAATGTCTCCGTCCGGTTTTGTGTATTTTTAGACGCAATTTTATAACTGACCAGCGTACCTTGGGGTCTTTAATATTTTTCGTTGCATTACCGCAAAACTTTCTATAGTCTGACAGACCCAATGACTGACTGATCATTGGACAGAAGATTTTTTTACTCGCGGTAGTTATTGCGTTGCGTCATCAAAGAGAATTGAGGTAGCAGGCAGCCTTATTAGGTAAGCGCAAATGTAATGATTTATGGCTCGAGAAAGATGAATTCTCTTGGTGGTTAAGGCCGGTGCCGGTAAATGTCTACGAGGCAAACTGCAACGTTTGTAGAAAATGTTTTACACGGGTACAATGGGCATTAAAGCGGTTTGCACACGCCAAGCATCTGAATGGATCTTTTGCGGTAATGCGACAGAATATATCCGGAATTCCGGAATGTTTTTAGTTTTAAAATCATGACGCATATGAATCAGGCAGGTCAGTAAGATGTTTTATATGTTTTAGGTATGTTATGTTTTATGTTTTAATACGTCAACGACGAAATGGTGCAGATGGCGCGCGGCGCCATCTGCAGGACAAAGGTCAGCAAAGATGTACGTTAGGAATATCTGATCAGATTTTTAAATAAATCTCTTGTGTGTCAAAGCGACTGCAAGTGATTTTCGGTGCTGGAATTCCATATATCCTTTGCTGAAACAAACTCGTCATGGAGAGCGCGGCTCATGGTTGCTTAGTAACGGCAGACGCTACCGCAGCGCCCGAGCGCTTTGGAAATGAGAAAGTGGCGCCGACGCGTTTTCCATGCGTTTTTAGACGCGACATATGAACGGTCCCTAAAAGAGTTCAAATGGTTCAACGCGCCAAATGCGAGTAGAATCAGCACTGAAACGTGTGACTCGTTCGGTAACTTTTTTATGAATGGTGGTGAGAATTTAATATATAATTTGCAACGGCTGTGATGTGATTACATAAAAAATGACGCGTCTGACGCGCTGCATGTTTGCTGTAACAGACAGTGGTGTGTTTTCATTTTCGATTCACTGTAAATGCTACTTTGTTTGTGACGTTTAAATTTGGATTTGGGAATGCAACATTCGTCATTAGAATTGTTTATAATACTGTTGTCTACAAAGAGAAGTTTCAGTGTCACATGATTCTTCAGAAATGTTGATTTGCTGCTCAAGAAACATTCACTATTTATATTATCAGTGTTAAAATACAGTTTTTGCTGCTTAACTTTTGTGGAAATCCAATTTAAACATTTGTGGTAGGATTTAAAAATAGAAAAATTAATACTTTAATTCGTCATACTTTAAAGTGATAAAGTGAGTGAAGAGTGAAGACATTAAAAATGTTACAGAATATTTCTATTTAATAAATGCTTTAATAAATAACATATTTGATAAATACATGTAATAATTTCAAATAAATGCTGTTCATTGAACTTTCTATTTTCCAAAGAAAACTAACAAATATCACCATTTCCACAAAAAGCACAACTGTTTTCAACATTGATAATAATTAGAAATGTTTCTTGAGCATCAAATCAAATTGTAATGATTTCTGAAGGATCATGTGACACTGAAGACTGGAGTAATGATGCTGAAAATGATCACAGGAATAAATCACATTTTATAAAATATAGAAAACTTTTTTTTATTTGTAAGAATATTTCACAATGTTGCTGTTTGTACTGTATTTTTGATCAAATAAATGCGGCCCTGGTGAGCAGAAGGGACTTTTTGATTTTTAAAATCAATAATTGTTTCCAAACATTTCGCAGGTACTTTAATAATAACAATTCTATTAATACATTTAATATATTATATTAATTATTATCATGATTATTAAATGCTGCTTTTTAATTTTACAGAACAATAATGTGCATTATTACAATATATGACATATCTTTTAATGTGATAAATATATATTATTTAAAAAAAAAAGGTGCCGGGCGTGGCTTGGGTGCAGGGTCAGACTTTCCTGCTTTTTTTTTTATCTCTAGCTGATCAGTGTTTCCATCGCAGGTTTGGTCTTAAATTGTAAGGTGGTATTAAAAAGGTCTTAAAAAGTCTTAAATTTAACTTGTATTATTATAACCCTGTATTATTTATATTTTCAGTTTCCATTCTATAGCCCCGTTTCCACCGCAGGAACTTTCCCCAGGAACTACGGACTTTGGGGTGGTACTCAATTTGTCACAGGAACTTTTTTCCAGGAACATTTTCCCCCCCAGACCTGTTGCTGTCTGCGTTTACATCATGGTCTAAAGTGCCATGAAGATTAGTCCGGTGACATAGGACTCAGCGCGACTTTGCAGTTCCCGCTGGATTTCGTCCTCTGCATATAAGCTTAACAAAGCCTGTACCTTGTCGTCGGTCCATCGGCCGTATTTTTTAAACTCCATTGTTGATTCGAGTAGCAAAACTCTTCCTATTAGTTAATTCATAGCATCAAATAAACATGAATGAACATGAGAAGGAATGTTGTCTCAAACACAGAAAGACATAAATACACACCATTTTTCGAGTTCAACTCCACAGAGGTCTTCTAACTCCTGACTGCTTTGTTGGACAAAATGGCAGATTCTGCGTTATGATTGGTTAGATCGCTTGTCAATCAAACTCCAAGTGAAGGGTCAATTGCTATCTTTAAATATATCAATCTCAGAATTCATTAACAATGAATTTTAAGGTAATAAATTGAGCTATTTTTAAGCAATTTTTATCACTAGTGCAGTACATACTTGTGCATATACAAACCCGATTCCAAAAAAGTTGTGACACTGTACAAATTGTGAATAAAAACAGAATGCAATGATGTGGAAGTTTCAAATTTCAATATTTTATTCAGAATACAACATAGATGACATAACAAATGTTTAAACTAAGAAAATGTATAATTTTAAGGGAAAAATAAGTTGGTTTTAAATTTCATGGCATCAACACATCTCAAAAAAGTTGGGACAAGGCCATGTTTACAACTGTGTGGCATCCCCTCTTCTTTTTATAACAGTCTGCAAACGTCTGGGGACTGAGGAGACAAGTTGCTCAAGTTTAGGAATAGGAATGTATCCCATTCTTTTCTAATACAGGCTTCTAGTTGCTCAACTGTCTTAGGTCTTCTTTGTCGCATCTTCCTCTTTATGATGCGCCAAATGTTTTCTATGGGTGAAAGATCTGGACTGCAGGCTGGCCTTTTCAGTACCCGGATCCTTCTTCTACACAGCCATGATGTTGTAATTGATGCAGTATGTGGTCTGGCATTGTCATGTTGGAAAATGCAAGGTCTTCCCTGAAAGAAACAACATCTGGATGGGAGCATATGTTGTTCTAGAACTTGGATATACCTTTCAGCATTGATGGTGCCTTTCCAGATGTGTAAGCTGCCCATGCCACACGCACTCATGCAACCCCATACCATCAGAGATGCAGGCTTCTGAACTGAGCGCTGATAACAACTTGGGTTGTCCTTGTCCTCTTTAGTCCAGATGACATGGCGTTCCAGTTTTCCAAAAAGAACTTCAAATTTTGATTCGTCTGACCACAGAACAGTTTTCCACTTTGCCACAGTCCATTTTAAATGAGCCTTGGCCCAGAGAAAACGCCTGCGCTTCTGGATCATGTTTAGATATGGCTTCTTTTTTGACCTATAGAGTTTTAGCCGGCAACGGCGAATGGCATGGTGGATTGTGTTCACCGACAATGTTTTCTGGAAGTATTCCTGAGCCCATGTTGTGATTTCCATTACAGTAGCATTCCTGTATGTGATGCAGTGCCGTCTAAGGGCCCGAAGATCACGGGCATCCAGTATGGTTTTCCGGCCTTGACCCTTACGCACAGAGATTGTTCCAGATTCTCTGAATCTTTGGATGATATTATGCACTGTAGATGATGATAACTTCAAGCTCTTTGCAATTTTTCTCTGAGAAACTCCTTTCTGATATTGCTCCACTATTTTTTGCCGCAGCATTGGGGGAACTGGTGATCCTCTGCCCATCTTGACTTCTGAGAGACGCTGCCACTCTGAGAGGCTCTTTTTATACCCAATCATGTTGCCAGTTGACCTAATAAGTTGCAAATTGGTCCTCCAACTGTTCCTTATATGTACATTTAACTTTTCCGGTCTCTTATTGCTACCTGTCTCAACTTTTTTGGAATGTGTAGCTCTCGTGAAATCCAAAATGAGCCAATATTTGGCATGACATTTCAAAATGTCTCACTTTCAACATTTGATATGTCATCTATATTCTATTGTGAATAAAATATAAGTTTATGAGATTTGTAAATTATTGCATTCCTTTTTTATTCATTATTTTATAATTTGTACAATGTCCCAACTTTTTTGGAATTGGGTTTGTACTCATACAAATGAAGGATAATCCGAGAAGCATTTTCATACATAATATTTCGGTAGTGTAATGTCTGCCTGATTCAGCAATATAGGAAAATGTGGGTGTATAGACTTTGTGTGTGTATGTGTGAATGTGTGTCTCCTTTAAGTCTGTGAAAACGAAATGTGACCTTCATAAGAAGATGAAATACACTGTGAGCAACAGACTTACATTGATTTCTGCAGCAATTACTGCCATTCCCAGCTCAGCTAGTGCATAAATATTGATGTTCTGTGTTGAGACGTTCAACATTCGGTGGGTGTATATATGCGCGTGTGTTTGCATATTTTGCTGGTTCTTTTCTCTCTCTCCTTCTCTATATATTTGCTCTTCACATTTTCCACGAGCATTTAACTCATATTCACATTGTCTATTTTTCAGCCGTTCTCTCTACACAAACACAGGCATGTGAATGCAGAACGCCACATATCCTTCCAGCAGACGTGTCAGACGTCACAGTGAGAATGCACTCCAAATCTGTAACATCTAATTTTACGCTATCAGAAGGAGGGACATGTTCAATCTCACAGCCCTTAATTAGATCTCTGGTGCTGGAGGTGTGTGTGTCTGTGTCAGTGTGTGTTCACATACACACATCTGTGTGGGAGTGTGTTTGTGCTGTAGAAGCAGCAAGAGGCATAACATTCAGTGTGTGTCAGATTCATGCATCCATGTTCGTGAGAAAAATCAAAAAAGTGGAGCATCATCTGTTTTCAT
Source organism: Megalobrama amblycephala (assembly GCF_018812025.1). NCBI lineage: Eukaryota > Metazoa > Chordata > Actinopteri > Cypriniformes > Xenocyprididae > Megalobrama > Megalobrama amblycephala. Next base: position 18,286,898 of record NC_063055.1, read on the forward strand.
GTACTCATTTATGACACTTTATTTATATGTAGTTCAAATGTTAATCAGTCTCATCTATTTTAACTGGTGTTTTTACAAACACAGACTCTCCATGTATTCCCTCCCCATTTAATGCTCATGCAGAGGAGTACATGTGCAACATTTTGAGAGCAAGATTAGGCCACTCTAGCTTTTGATATTTCCGGAATCTCAGCAGGTCGGAGCCAGTGGGAGAGAGTTTTGACACTTTTACGTGTGAGAGAAGAAGCAGGAGGAGGTATAAAATTGAACTAAACAGCAGTGTATGAGAGACTGCACATTCAAAGCTGCTACAGTACATTGGTTATTGTATTTAAGGCCTCCCAGAGTAATACTTGGTCTATAATTTAGTGCACCAACACTGTAGAGGGTTCAGACTGAAATAACAACACTTTATGTTGAAATGGTCAGCATATCGGGTGTTTAAATCATCCTAGTTTTAGCCTCAAATGGTCCGTGGATTGTTAGAGAGACCATCTGATCCATATTGCATACAAAGATGGTGAGAATTGGATGAAATAACTGATTCAAACTGGCCAGTGTAGCGTTTACAAGGTACAGCTTGTGCTACAATGAGCTCTTTGAGGAAGAACTAATCTTTGGGTTTTCCCAAGTTTTGGAGGTTCATGGCTTGAAACTTTTATTTCAATCATATTTGTTATTCATATCCGAGAGTTTTGTTTGAGGCAGATTTAATCACTCCTAGACATCAAATGGAAAAAAACAAAACAAAAAAAAACTGGTAGGTCAGTATTCCTGGGTAGTTGATATGAAATACTTTTGGGAAGGGATGTGACATAATTCATTCATTCATTCATTCATTCATTCTAATTTGTATTTATTTTCATTCATTCTAATTTGTATTAATTCATTCATTCATTTTAATTTGTATTCATTCATTCATTCATTCATTCATTCCAATTTGTATTAATTAATTAATTAATTAATTCATTCATTCATTCATTCATTCATTCTAATTTGTAATCATTCAATAATTCATTCATTCACCCTAATTTGTATTAATTAATTCATTCATTTATTCATTCATTCATTCATTCATTCCAATTTGTAATTGTTCATTCACTCATTCATTCTAATTTGTAATTATTAATTAATTAATTAATTCCAATTTGTAATTGTTCATTCACTCATTCATTCATTCTAATTTGTAATTATTAATTCACTCATTCATTCATTATAATTTATATTTATTCATTCGTTCATTCATTCTAATTTGTAATTATTAATTCACTCATTCATTCATTATAATTTATATTTATTCATTCGTTCATTCATTCATTCATTCTAATTTGTATTTTATTCATTCATTCATTCATTATTTGTATTTATTCATTCATTCATTATTTGTATTCATTTATTCATTCATTCATTCATTCTAATTTGTAATTATTCATTCATTCAGTCATTCTAATTTGTATTCATTCATTAATTCATTCTAATTTGTAATTATTCATTCATTCATTTTAATTTGTATTAAGCCATTCATTCATTCATTCTAATTTAAATGTATTCATTCGTTCATTCATTCATTCTAATTTGTATTCATTCATTAATTCATTCATTCATTCATTTTAATTTGTATTTATTCATTCATTCATTCTAATTTGTTTATTCATTTATTCATTCATTCATTTTAATTTGTAATTATTCATTCATACATTCATTCTAATTTGTATTCATTCATTTATTGATTCTAATTTGTAATTATTCATTCATTCAACATTTTAATTTGTATTAAGCTATTCATTCATTCATTCTAATTTCTATTTATTCATTTGTTCATTCATTCTAATTTGTATTCATTCATTAATTCATTCTAATTTGTAATTATTCATTCATTCATTTTAATTTGTATTAGGTCATTCATTCATTCATTCATTCTAATTTGTATTTATTTATTCATTCATTCTAATTTGTTCATCCATTCTAATTTGTAATTATTCATTCGTTTATTCATTATAATTTGTATTTATTCTTTCGTTCATTCATTAATTCTCATTTGTATTCATTCATTAATTAATTCTATTTTCTAATTATTCATTCATTCATTAATTTTAATTTGTAGTAAGTCATTCATTCAAATTTGTATTTATTAATTTGTTCATTCATTCATTCATTCATTCATTCATTCTTTCTATTTTGTTTATTCATTCGTTCATTCATTCTAATTTGTATTTATTCATTTTATTTTTATTAATTTAATCAATTTACAATAGGACTGCACGATTTATCACCATTTTATCGCACGTGATTTGGCAAAGGCTGCGATTATTTCATGCGTGGCTTGTCAGAGTTGTACGGCTCTGTGATCAGTAGTAAATGCTTCTCCATCTGAAAGCCAGAGGGCGCTCTCGGGCAGAAACTGCAAATATGCCTTGCTGCAGAAGTAGAACACGCGTCATTCCAGGAAATCCTATACAATCGCTGTAGCTGAATAAACAGAAGATTGAAACGTTTTGATTGATTAAACATGATTAATAAACACATGACTGCCATATTCTGTGTAAGAAGCCACTTCATCTGACAGAAGGATGCTCAACTGTCGTTATGAAGTGAGTTTGGAGTAAAACATATTATTAAATATTTTCTTTTGTTTGACAAGATGTTAATAAATGCTTCTCATGTCTGGAAAGATTTTTGACGCGTGTTGCTTTTTCAACTACACATTATAAGTGATTTAAACTTTCAGATGTTTTCAGATGGATTAGCATTTGGAGCCATAATTCATTGACAAGCCACGCATAAAAAAATAATCGCAGCTTTGCGATTTCATAATCACACTAAGACAAATCGTTTAAGCATGATATCAATGGGTTTTTTCAAATCGTACGATTAATCGTGCAGCCCTAATTTACAACATCTAAAACAACAACAACAAAAAAAAGATGTTCATGGACATCACATGCCCTGTTTACACCTGGTATTAAGATGCTTTTTGGTCAATCAGATTACAAGTAGACTGATTTCTTCAAGGAGAGCATCTATGGGCAGGGAATTGTATGCTTTCTCACATCTTTCAATGTAATGACAAAATAAGCTCACACAATTTACATATGAGCACACCTAGAGATGACGGAAATGTATACAGGGAGCAGCAGCTTTCATTTCTGCTCTGACAGCCGCAAGACCATGCCAAATGCTGAGTACGTGTTAGAAATCGGGAATAGTGAGAGAACATTGTGCGTTGGTACTTTTTTAATCTTCAAACCAAACTTATGTCTTCAGCTGACAAAGTTTAAATCCTGTCTGCCTAGCACACTTCCCATGATGTTTACACATTAGGTCAGTAGGCAGAGAGTAGGTGGTCTTTTGTGGCTGTTCGAACTCAATCAACCACATGAGCGTTTCCATTATGAAAGCAATCTGTTTGAATGCGTTCTCTTGAAGTTATTGAAATTGGACAAGCTCAAAACGGTTTAGACCCCATTCACACCTGTATTTAGTGTCGTCCACTTGTGATCCGATTGACCAAAACACATCTTAATACTAGTTGTAAACAGGGCCTCAGACTTCATGTCAGATATCCACATGCCAGTCAAATAGCCTCTTCCTGTCTAAGTGGGTGGTTTTTGGCCAGAAGAAGCTGTAATGAGACCACACTTAATGCGGATTATCGAAAGTCTGGCTACACAAGACTAAAAGCATCTTAAGTTTGCAAACAGCGCAAAGTGTGCTTTCTCTGGGCCTCAAGGCCATCAGCAAAACAAGAAAAAAGGCTTGATTAGGCAGTGAGTGTGTAGTTGAGCTCCACTCTACAGTGTGATTCAGCACCACGGCCAGTTCCTCTAACGAGAGAGAGCTGCATCGAGTGGACTACATTCCCTCAAACTGTGTCTGTCCTGCGCCAAAGAGCCAGTTTGTCAACACTTCATTAAAGTCTCATCAAAGAGCTGACTAGTCATGATGAATAAATTATTTGAATAAATTATTAACTGTTATGTTTTTGCTCAGTGCCTTGTGGTGGAAAGATACTACAACAAAACCTCACTGAATTTGCACAGTGCTTGTGTTTCTAATCATCTTGCTGCAGATGCAGTCTTTATTCTCTTCTAACAGTTGACATCTTTGTGGAATTTTCGTTCTTCTCTTATTGTCTTCACTTTTGAAGAGCATTAATAAAGTAACTCTTGCTGTAGTCTGTTCAGTCATATTATAGAAAGATTTGCCTTCATTACTAATACAGTGTCCTAACTAGGCACAACATGACAGGATTCCAGTGATTTGTTTTTTCTGTTCACACTAACTGAGAAATGCTAAAATCACAGCTGATCAAAACCATGAGACATCTACGTTTGCATGCTTTTATAATATCTGATGTTTAAGTAATATTGTAGGGCTTCTAAATTCTGTCTTAACCATCAAAATGTCAGATGTCAAATTATCATCAAATGATTAGACAATTATTGTCTTTTAATTTATATAACAATTTAATTAATAAAATTAAACATTATGAAACTGATAGCTTAGCATACCATTAACCATTCAGCCTGATTGTTTAACATACTGGTAATCAGCCAACTTGATGGCTTAACATACTGTTACCCGCTTAGCCTGATAGCTTAGCATACAGTTAAACACGTAGCCTGATAGCTTGGAATACTGTTAAACGCTTAGCTTGATAAACTTTTTACCAATCTGCCTGATAGCATGGCATACTGTTAACTGTTCAGCCTGATAACATACCTTGAACCATTTAGACTGATAGATTAGCATACTATTAACCATCCGGCCTGATAGCTTAACATACTGTTAACAACTTAGCCTGATAGCTTAGCATACCATTAATTGCTTAGCCAGATAGCTTAGCATACCGTTAACCAGTGTTGGGGAAAGTTACTTTTAAATGTAATGCATTACAATATTACATTACTCCCCCAAAAAAGTAACTAAATGCATTACTTAATTAATTTTTTATGAAAAGTAATGCATTGTTACTTTTATAGCTTAACATATTGTTAACTGATTAGCCTGTTGACTTCTCATACTCTGCACAATTTTTCCAACCCTATTTACAGTGCACAGCACAGATGAGTACACCCCCTCTGAAACTTCTGAAAGTCAGCAATTACTCAATTACTTAGAAGACATGTTAGGGTTCTTTAGAGATATAATGTTCCAGCAAGTCTGCTTAATCAGTTCCCAAAGAAACATGTCAAAATTATTCAGGAAAATAAGATTTTCTTATCAAGGTGATAAAATGTTGTGTGGCAAAAATGAGTACACCCTCCTAAAAGTTACTAAACAAAACTAAATAAACATTTTCTGGTGTAAGTGTATGGCAATGTTTGATCAACAGGTAAGTATGTGGAACCAAACATTTAAATAGAAGTAATTTCCTGACAATTAAAAGTGTTATATAGTCCACTGAATCATTCTCAGACTTAATGCTGACAACAATGGCACCACTTGGGAGAAAACTGTCAGGAGACTTATTTCTTAGCACAAAAGATGACAGTGGTACAAGAGGATTACCAAATCATTGTTTTAACTGTGAAAATATAGCAACAGTAACACAGTAATTCAAAAACAATGGACTTGTGACAAGGCCCCTGAAATAATCAGGCCTTCATTTTAAGCTTTCATTTAGTGATGAGGGATTTTTTTGCTAAAGAGCAGGAGAAATACCAAGCGAGTGTCTCAGAACCAGCAAAAGCTATGAAAAGAGTTACTGTTTATCTCACAGAGTAAGATGCAGCCTGCAGAAATGACATGCATGGTTGTTGTTCTCACTGGAACTACCTACTGTAGCCAAAGCACAATAAAGTCAGTTAGCCATTTCCAAAGCCCAAATTACAAAATATAGATTCAGGGAATCAATACTCTGGTCTCATGAGACCAAATCAATCATTTTGGATCTAACAGCATCCAAAATGTTATGGTGTTGCTAGAGGAGGAGTACAGTGAGAAGTGCCTGGTTCCCACAGTAAAGTTCAGTGGTAGTAAAGCTCTTATATAGGTGTGAGGGAGTTGTGCTTTATAAATGCTGTCATGAATTCCCACACCACTGTGTAATTTAATACACAAACTTGGAACAGAAGATGTTACCCTTTCCTCATTCCCTGCATTGTTGGGCATTTTTTCAACATGACAATGAGGATATGCATTCTCCCAAGGTGAAAAACCTTCTGTGGACATGTATTGCACTCAGTCTTAACACTCTTGAGCACCTGTGGGGGATTCTGTAGAGTCGAGTTGAGCAACACTCCCCATTAAAGATCAGGGCGTTCAAGGAGCTCATCATCCAGGAGTTAAACAGGACAGAAGTGACAATTTGTCATAAACTTGTACACTCCATGCCAAGAAGGGTCAGAGCAGTATATTCAAAATTATGGAGGGCATACTAAGTACTAGAATATTATACATTTGTTGAATTAAATCTATGGTGTACTCATTCCTGCAATCCTTAATTTAAACAAAATTGGCTAATTTACTTATTTTATGACTATTAATGACATATATTTCTCAGTTTTTATGATGTATATGTTTAATGCATTTTAGCTTTGAGGGGGTGTACTCATTTATGCTATGCACTGTAAGTTATTACACACGATAACAACTCTCTCTTTCTCTCGCTGTGTGTGTGTGTGTGTGTGTGTGTTTGCATTAAGATGAACTGTTTGTGGGCATATCTCTCAGTGTGTCTGTGCTAAAGGTTAATGCGAACTTGGGTCAGTTAAACCTCCTCTGTAACTCAATCAACAGGTATGGGATCAGGACACACTGTGGTGGTATTGCGTTACGGTGACAGCGCACACGTCTAATGGCGTTCATCCAGACTTCTGGAACCTTCATGGGTATTCAGATGTGTCTGTCTAGAGAGAACAGTTAGTCTAGTCTAGTCTGAGTGTTTGTGGCGCGAGCTCTGGTGTGATGATTGTTGTTGGTGGTGGAAGAACACGATGAGAGACATTAGCCTCCAGTACTGCTCGGTGTGTGCATGGGAGAAGGTAAGCCGAAAGAGAAGAGAGAGTGATTGTACTGACGTATTTAATGCTGTCACATGTTGAAAAGACTGCATGATCATCTAATATACTGCACAAGTCTGTATGTGTGTTTAGATAACATCTAGATTTCATAGGAGACCATTTATGCATTTGGAGCACTTATCCTGTTTATTAATGCATGAGAACTTGTGTATGTATAACCTACAATGTGTGAATATTGTATGTGCACAGTGGGGACAACGAGTCTGGGATCACTAGTCAAAATGCTTCTATTTTGCATTTATTTCACATTAAATATATAAATATTTTATGACCTCAAAAACAACACATTTAAAAAAAAAAAGAAAAGAAAAGAAAAAAGATAGAAATAAATACTTTTATTCAGAAATGCTGCATTTAATTGATTAAAGTGACAGTAAAGATATTTATAATGCTTCTATTTCAAATAACTGCTGTTTTTTTTGTTTTTTACTTTCGATCATTAAAGAATCCTGAAAATAATGTATCTCAGTTTCTACAAAAATTTAAAGCAGCACAAATGTTTTCAACATTAAGAAAATGTTTCTTGAGGGCCAAATCAGCATATTAGGATGATTTCTGAAGGATCATATGACACTGAAGACTGGAGCAATGATGCTGAAAATTTAGCTTTGCCATCACATAAATAAATTACGAATATATTCAAATAGTTATTCAAAAACTTTGATTAAATAAATGATGCATTGGTGAGCATAAATTCTGTCAAAAACATTAAATCTTACCCATAACCCCAAACTATTGAATGATGGTGTATATACATATATATTGTAAATATAATTCAAATGACAAAATGTCAGTAGTAAGCATAATTGTCATTATACAACAGTTAGTTATAGTCCTCTAATTTGTTTTGATGAGCAAGGTTCAAAGAGTTTCACTTCAACAAACATTTGTGTGTGTGTGTCCTCATCAAGCTGGTTTAATGAGTGTTTTATAAAGACTGCTCCCTGCAGTGTGTAAGACAGTATCTCGCATTACTTGTGAACTCATATTGGGTAATACAGCAAGCACCTCGGTGGTGTAATAAGATCAGCTTAAGGCTATGGAAAGTCTGATCTCTGATCATCTCTGATGTTCGCACCCTCGGCAGGGTCCATTTCTCTTTCTCCTCTCCTTTACCCCTTAGCTTATCTCTTTTCCTCAGATAATCGCTCTTCTCATTTCACTGCAAGGCTAAAATTCAGCTGAAATCTCTGGACATCAGAGGATGGATGAGATTCTCTATCTCACCCTTACCTTTCTTGAGAGCTCACACCATTAGTTTGTGCCCTGTGGTTTATCGGTTGGAAATCAGTATTACTATGCTGATTTACATAATTTCATGTTTGTTTGTTTGCCACATGGAGAGAGAGTATGCAAATGAATCTAATAAATCTAATTAAAGACAGAATGGAAACATTTAACATAAAAGTTTTATTTTCCACAGCATTCTTTGTAATTTTACTGCTCCTTTACCAAGGTAACATTCCAATTCAGAATAAATTGGCAGTGATGTACAGTTTTGTGTAGGGTGTGCCAGACACACACACACACACACACACATCAGAGCGTACTAGCCTGCATCCTTCAGAGCACTCACTTCAAGTGCTCTGCCCTTTAGAGTGAGTAGGTTGTAGTGATGCTCAATTCTGAATGGATCTCACAGTTTGTTTACTCTCAAAATTGCATTGAAATATCAGCCAGATATACTGTATATATGACCATATATATATCAAAAATGGTCTTGAGTGGTGGCGGACAAACACGGTCATCCACACATACTGCGAGCCCAATACTGACAATAAATCCAAAATAAATGCAAAGAAACAGTTTTTAATATTAACTTATAATGTTTATGAAATAGAATAAAATAATCACTGTCAGGACTAAAACAAATATAAAACAAAGTGCTTAGAACTGAAAATCTGTAAATGTACATGTTAAAAGTCACTAAGTGACAGATTTGAAAAGTTAGTAAACAATAAAAGTAGCACATTCAGGGACAGTCGTGAAGAGTTAGAGAGTCATACTGGTAGCCCGAAGGTTGCAGGTTCGAGTCTCAATACTGACAGGAAATGTCTGAGGTGCCCTTAAGCAAGGCACCTGATTCCCAACTCCCACATTCCCAAATGTGGTTAAAGTTACCATCGTTTCTTACTGTATTCACGGAGACAAGAGCCGTCGCTATTTTCATTTTTAAACACTTGCAGTCTGTATAATGCATAAACACAACTTCATTCTTTATAAATCTCTCCAACAGTGTAGCATTAGCCGTTAGCCACAGAGCATATAGCCTCAAACTCATTCAGAATCAAATGAAAACATCAAAATAAATACCATACTTACGCGATTAGACATGCTCCATGACGAACACTTTGTAAAGATCCATTTTGAGGGTTATATTAGCTGTCTAAACTTTGTTTATGCAACGATAGAGTCGAGAGCTCTGGGGGGGGCGGAGAGCGCGAGCAATTAAAGGGCCAGCAGCATGAATTGGTGCATAGTTAATGATGCCCCAAAATAGGCAGTTAAAAAAATTATTTAAAAAAAAATCTATGGGGTATTTTGAGCTGAAACTTCACAGACACATTCAGGGGACACCTTAGACTTATATTCACTCTAAAAAATGCTGGGTTAAAAACAACCCAAGTTGGGTTGAAAATGGACAAACCCAGCCATTGGGTTGTTTTAACCCAGCAAATGGGTTGTTTTAACCCATCGGTTGGGTTAAATGGTTGCCCAGCCTGCTGGATAGTTTTATTTAACTCAACTTTTGTTTAAAAATTACTGTATTGCTTGCTTAAAATTAACCCAAGGTATGTTGGAAATTAACATTTATTAATAATTTTAATGAATAATAATTAAACAATAAACATTTATTAACTTGCTTATTAATAAATGTTCACCTTTTGATTATTATTGTTTCCGCTAGTAATTGTGTCTGATTTTTAATTTCCAACCAATTTTGGGTTCATTTTAAGCCAGCCATATAGTAATTTTTAAATAATGGTTGGGTTAAATAAAACTGCCCAGCACGTTGGGCGAACATTTAACCCAACCGTTGGGTTAAAACAACCCAATCGCTGGGTTTGTCCATTTTCAACCCAATTTAGGTTGTTTTTAACCCAGCATTTTTTAGAGTGTTACATCTTGTAAAAAAAAACGTTCGATGGCACCTTTAAATAGTGCACTTTATCTCTGTTTTCGTGATGTAGAAAGACTTATTTTTGAACATGATTAAAAAGAACCAGTATGAAAGGACAATTTGGTCATCATTCATTAATGGAAGTTAAAGTAGCTACAGATCTTTTCTTCCATATTGTGAGGTACATTCAACTGAAATAAATTATTGAAAAAAGAAAAAAAAAAGTATGTGTCGACTTGGTTCTATCCATGATTGTTGAATGGATTTTTAAAGGTGCACTCAAAAATGAATGCGATCTTACAGTTGACTGTTTAGGGACGGAGTCTAAATGATTAGAGTAGTCCAGCATACGTGAAGTCTGTATTGTTCACAATAAGATCAATAATGTTGTCACATTCATTCTTCTTTAGTTTCATTATCTTGTTCTGTTTAGTTTCATTGTCAGTCTCTTTGATCACTGTGCAAGTGCACTTTTGATGTTATTGTAGTTAAGGGTTTGTTTCAGTGGCAGCTTACATCCCTCAAACATAGTAAAACCTGAAATCAAAGAAAATGTCTTAATAACTGTACTAAATAATAAATTAATTAAAATATGAAAATGCAAAAAGGTCTTTGTGAGGATTAGGTTTAAGGATAGAGGATAGAAAATATCATTATCTCAGTATAAACAATAGAAGTCAATTGAAAGTCTGAAGCAGTGGGTATATCGTAGTTCAGTGTTCTCCTGCTGCATTGGCTGTATGAGCTAGAGATTTGGGCAAACTTAAGGAATATAGATGATCTTCTGCACCAGTGATGACTCATTCACGCATACACACACACACACACACACACACATACTCACACCCTGCAGATATAAAGAAGGAGAGACCGGGTGGAAGAGAGACAGAGAGGAATAAATTACAGTGATGGAGTGAGAAATGCAGTGCATGCTTGGTCACACACTCACACACAACACACACTTGTTAATGCATGCATACACACGTACAGTTACATTATGATAACTGGAGTCAATTTAGCCCTAGGATATCTCACATGAGAAAATTCTGGCTGACATTTATATGGGTGTTTATGCATGGGGCCTCCTATATTTATACATATGTGTAAGCATGTGTGTGTATGAGACTTGATTTGACATTTAATCGTGTGGCTCTAAATCCACCATCCTGTATTCCATTATAGCATTTTCATGCATGTGCGTGAGTGTGTACATATGTAAGGATCTCTATTTGCATGCATACTTGGTACAAAAAAACCATGGCGGTTCATAATGAACATTTTGTGCATTTCATAATACTTCAACTTGAACAACTCTTTCACATTTGATCATTTCTCGTTTGTAACTGAGCCACATCCAAACACTGTAAACTCGACAGGCGTCTGCTCTCCAGGGCCTGGCGGACTGACTGAATGTGAGCATGGAGAGAATGATTGATGTGTGATTTCAAACAAGATCAAGCATTAGAGAAGGACGAAGGTTGGTTTGGACACAGTAGGGTGCCTGGAGTCTGTAGTGTTTAGTGTTGTAAACTGTAATTGCTTTTGATAATGTAATACTATTAATTAGCATGGTGACATCTTAGTATTGGAGGTTAGGCAGGTAGCTTTAAGACCCTGATATACTTCAAACGAAATTGAAGAATGAACTGATGTGATGTCATTTAGAACAAAATCAGGCCAAAACGAAGTTCGTTTCCTACTGCAGGAAAGAAAAACAATCACAAATGTAATACTTTATACTATACACATTCATTTGATAGCTATCGGCTCTTACTATGTCAACAAATATTCTGTTATTTGTCTAATTTTATTTCTCCTAAGGAATTCTAAGAAACAATAATGATAATTCGATAAACCATAATTAAGAACTCCATTAAGTTATGAAAGAGCATCCTCTGAGCAATAAAATGTTCCTGTGGGCTCTCACCCTTCAGCCCCTCCCCACTTACAGTAGCCCGCCTCGTCTCTTCCTCTCTAAGATTTTTCTATTCTTAGCCCGGTGAGTCAAAACAAGCGTGTTACTTTGGCTGGACGTGATCGCTCAAATAACTCCCTCTTTCCCAGAAGGCTGGAACGATCTCTCTGACTGACCAATGTGCGCTGGCCACCACAGCAGAATTGCAGTGTGAGAACAGAGCTCAGTTTCTTTCCATCTCTTTCATACAGTGTAAATCATCATCATGCGATTAGCAAACAAAGCTGCCACATGATATTTTAGCGCCTCCTAAATGCATTATGCCCAGCGTGCGCTCCCTCAGTGACAGCTCTGATTAATGAACAGCAGCTCTGACAGTGAGCAAGAGCATAACCTGCTTGCATTATATGAAGGGACTCCAGGTCGCCTCTATAGACTTCTCAAATCACTGAGAAAGTCTCGGCTCGTGGACTGATATCAGAGCTGATGTGATCAGTGAAGTCTGTCTGAAGCCTTCTGCATCTCTCTGAAGACGCCTGCTCTCTGACGCACAACTGAGAATTTGATATGAATGTAAACCGTTCAGGAGTACTGCCACAAGATTATTCAAATCATAAGTCACTTGATTTTCTGTGTCAAGCCTTCACGTTTTTGTGTTTCATGTTTAAATGTTTATAAATACATAAATCGATTATACATTATTTAATTTTAAATATTTAGAGTTTATATTAATATTTTTAACATAATTCATATATTGTTCTACTTAATATTATTATTAATATATCATATATTTTATTTATATTTTTGTGTTGTAATTGACAGTTTTTAGGTGTTTATTGATGCATTAAACATGTTAACATTTAAATTATAGGACTGTTGTTATTGGCTTGTACTCTTAAGTTAGGCCAGTATGAATGTCCGGTCTAGTTTATGCAGGTTTGATGCGTGTCTACCAGTTGGATCAACATAGTCATGCTGTTCACCAACACAACAATAATGCTGAAAAATAATTCAGTTGCAGTTATGGTGCCATCATTGTTGGAGTGCACAGAAAATAATTTAGATGATAATTTCATTCCTCAACTATTCTTTGAATCTGCATAGTGCCTAAGTAAACCCTACTGGAAAACAGCGTGAACTAACCTAAACTGGTCTGTTAATTTTAGTTGGTTTAGCATGTTTTAGCTGCTCTCCAGCCTGGCCACAAACCAGCAAAACAGACCAAGCCGGCCAAAGCAGGTTTTTTTTGTTTTGTTTTTTGTTTTGTTTTGTTTTGTTTTGTTTTGTTTTGCGTTTTGTTTTGCGTTTTGTTTTGTTTTGTTTTGCGTTTTGTTTTGTGTTGTTTTGCGTTTAGTTTTGTGTTTTGTTTTGTTGTTTTGTGTTTTTTGTTTTGTTTTGTGTTTTTTGTTTTGTTCATTTTGATTTTTAGTGAAAATTGTTTAAATATAAACAGGTTTTTGTTTGAGTGTATATTTTGCAGTAGCTGAAAAAATGAAAAGTGAGTTTTCTGTTCTGACTGAGGGAGTTTTTTTCAGAGAGGTGATGATGGGTGTAGATCTAGGCTGGGTTGTGCAGTTGTACAAGTTGAGCTTAAATGGTTAGTTCACCCAAAAATGAAAATTCTGTCATGTATTACTTACCCTCATGCCGTTCCACACCCGTAAGACCTTCGTTAATCTTCGGAACACAGATTAAGATATTTTAGTTGAAATCCGATGGCTCCGTGAGGCCTCCATAGGGGGCAATGACATTTCCTCTCTCAACATCCATAAAGGTGCTAAAAACATATTTAAATCGGTTCACGCTGATTCATAAATGAATCAGCGTGTCGAATCTTCTGTTCGGAGCGCCAAAGTCACGTGATTTCAGCCGTTTGGCAGTTTGATACACGATCCGATTGATGATTCGATACACTGATTAATTTATGCTCCGATGCTTCATGAAGCAGTGTTTTGAAATCGGCCATCACTAAATAAGTCGTTATTTTGTTTTTTTGGCGCACCAAAAGTATTCTCGTCGCTTTATAATATTAATATTGAACCACTGTACTCACATGATTTAGATATGTTTTTAGTACCTTTATGGATCTTGAGAAAGGAAATGTCATTGCTCCCTATGGAGGCCTCACGGAGCCATCGGATTTCAACTAAAATATCTTAATTTGTGTTCCAAAGATTAACAAAGGTCTTACTGGTGTGGAACAGCATGAGGGTGAATAATAAATGACAGAATTTTCATTTTTGGGTGAACTAACCCTTTAACTGCTCTTTGATGTATTTTGAATAAATCAAACAAAAAGACAATGGAGAGATTGGTCATTAAAATGAGCATATGCCCTTCCTTCTGTTGGCCTGTAGCATAAACAGAGGCAGTTGTACTGTGAAAAATACCAGCAGTCATAGCCACTCTCAGATCCCCTTAACTGAATGAAACGCCTCTATAATGTATTCATAATGGCCTAGATCTGCTCGACATCATAATGGGATCGAATTACGTGATCAGATTCACAATCTGTGTAAAAGGTCTAGTATGCCATTTGTTTTTCAGTGCGTCTTTGTGGTTTAGCGGGTATTTGCACTCGGTCACTTCATGTGTTTTATCGATCTGATAGCTACTGTAACTATTTGTAAGATATGTAAATGGGAAATGCATACCTAATAGGATAGCAATCTGCCTTTACTGTCAGCAGAAGTGTTTTTGTGACTTTGTGTGTGTGTGTGTGTGTGTATCAGAGCTTGCATGCTTAGCATTCAGTTTGAGGTTTTAAAGTGTTTGATCATTCTTAAAAGTGCTTGGAAGAGGATATTTCTTGCTTTTTTCCTCACTTGTTCTCCACCCTCACCTCAGAGACGAATGGGTTCTTTCTCTACTTGACTGACTGCTGACTTACTAGTTCAGGCATCTGTAGAAAAGAGGCTGTGCAGTCAGTCAGTGTGTGTGGGATCCTGTCTGTGGAAATCTGCTGACAAACAAACTCTCTCTGTCTCCCTTGAGGTGGTGGTTTTTCCATTCATTCATTCCCTGCTTGGAAATCAGAGACTTTCTTTCAGACTTTTCAATCTGTTCATGTGCTTCTTTCATCTAATAACTCTTTTTTTTTTTTTTCTGCCAGGCAGCATTATATTGAAATCCCTCATAATACTACTTACACATTTCTGCAGTTTATTCAGTATTTAAATTTGCTCTGGGATTTCCTTTAGAAAATGCAGACCATTCAGATCAAATGATTCAATTGGGACAATCATTATGCAACTGTCCACCAATGCAAACTGTTGGATCAACCTTCAACACAGCCAGGCCAGAAATAATGTCCTGGACAGACTTATTGGCCCCCTTGGTAAATGTGAAGAAAGAAGGCTGTGAAAATAAATCTGCACAGTTAATCCTTTTGATCTTTCGTTCAAAAATTCACAAAAATTGAACCTTTCATTGAAATAAATTAATTGAAAATGGTTGAAAATCTCATTATGACATAAATGTTTTTCTCTAAAATATGCTGGCCACAATTATTAGCCCTCTTTTACTTCAATGAAGGGTTAGATTTTTGTGAATTTTTGAATGAAAGATCAGAAGAATAAACAATGCAGTTTTATACAGTCTTCTTTGCTCATATTTACCAAAGGGTGCCAATTAGAGTTGTAAAAAGTACCAACTTTGGTACCAAGTCGGTGCTGAAATTTAAAAAATGTCATGTTTTGAGTGCTGTTGAGTGGATTCATAAACACCTCTGATTGGTCATTGTGTTCACGTGGTCATCAGATATGTCTGTGATTGTATACAATGATCAACGCTTCAAAAACATGTTGTAAATAGTCATCAATGACGCTCTTCACTGAGCGCTTACACAGACACACATGGCATCGTTTGAAAGCAGGTATCTATCGCGGACCAGTCCGCTCAAACGCTCCCGTGTGTTGATCATTGTAGTCAATCACAGACATATCCGATGAGCGCGTCAACACAATGGCCAATCAGAGCTGTTTACAAATCCGCTGAACAGAGCTCAAAGCGTCACATTTTTAAAATTTCAGTACCGACTGGTACAGACGTCTGTACTTTTGACAACTCTAATGCCAATAATTCTGGCCTGGGCTACATTTCTCAAAAGCATCATGAACTAAATTGATCGTAGAGACCATTTTGTGCCAATGATTTCATGATCTATGTGAAACGCAGCCCAGGACTGTAAACGTTGCTATTTGTAGCATCTCAATTGAAGCAACTCCATTTCCAGGATTTTATTTGTTCTCCCAATAAAGGACTCAATAAGGGCTGTCTCAACAGAACCCATCTTCCCTAGACAGGGCAGATTATCCCGTATGACACTTGTGATCTCATTGCGGCTCAACATTACATAGAGAGCACACATGTGATTGCTATGTAATGTTGAGGAGCAGTAAGTCGTCTGATGTAATTCCTCCACTGTCATCATGACTGTCTGTCCAATCAGCATCACACTGATGCTGATTGCTGCTATTTCAGACTGAAGCTATATTTAGTTCTTGGTGGCAAACGCTGGGCATGTTCAGCTGCCAGGATACAGACAGTGTGCACAAGACTGCCTTTTATCCTTCTGCAGTCTGTTTGCTGTCATGACATATTTTATTTCATAATTCATTTGACAAAATGTTATTATCTTCTAAAACAACGTGTACTCTGTTTGTTTGGCTTCGTCATATAGCTCAAAGACAGGAAGGAAGTAAAAATGTGATTGTCTGGGTGCTCTGTCTGGAATTGAGGACTCAAAGTGCAGAACAGAGAAAGGTCAAATTTGTCTGTCATCGTTCTTTTTTCTCTTCCCCCAACCTACTTCTTTTTCACTGTCCTTTACGTCTTCTTTCTTTCATTCGTTCTTTTCGGAGAGAAACGTTTCGAATGCTCGATTTCAAAGTCGGATCAAGTCAAGGTCTGGAGTGAGATGTCAGATCTGTGACGGGTCATCTGATGTGTTTACTTTGTTTGTTGTTTTCTTGTTTATGAATTCTCTGGAGCAGACAACAAATGCTCTGACATTCCTGTCTTATCCTCAGATAAGGACCAGTGAGCATGTCAACAGTAACCAAGCCGAGAGCACGTCTTTGTGTGTGTGTGCGTGTGTGTGTGTGTTAAACAGATGCAGAGAGGGCTTTGGTTTTAATCTATCATTCATTTCAAACTAGTTTTCAGAACATCGAAGTAAGCTATAAAATTTAAGAATACATTTATAGGGGTAGTTCACTCAGAAATGAAAAGTGTTGTCATTTTCTCCTCTTCATGTCATTCCAAAACTATGATTTTCTATCTTATGTTAAACATTAGGCTATATTTTGAGTATTTTTTTGTTGTTGTTCATACAATGTAAGTGAGTGGGGTCCGATTTTGTTTTCAACAAAACAGTTGAAACATTCTTCATAATGTCTTCTTTTGGGTTCCACAGAAGAAAGAAAGTCAGACATGTTTGGAACAACATGAGGGTGAGAACCGTACCACTCAGAAGTTTGGGGTCAGTAAGAGTTTTTTAATGTTTTTGCACGAAATCTCTTATGCACACCAAGGCTGGCCTTTACTCCAGTCTTCAGTGTCGCATGATTCTTTAGAAATCATTGTAATATGCTGATTTGATGCTCAAGAAACATTTCTTAATATTATGAATATGGTTGGGAATCATTTGAGTTTTAGCAGTTCTGATTCTTATCGATTCCCAGTTTCGATTCCAATAAGTTAAAAAATAAATGAAGTCAAACATTTAGATATCAAACATTTATTGTCTTTTTGCAAAACATTCTGTTGCAGCTGGATACCATGAACAAAAATCAGTAGCCTAAAGAATTCTTTCAGGGAACTTTCATCATTATTTTTAACAAAAATACCACGGCAAAAACAACTAGACTAACTAATATAAATTTCATAACAAATTAGCAATAAATACAACTGAATAAAGTTCAGGTACAGAAATTGCAATCAAATGTAAGATAACACTATATAATCCTTATTAAAGTTACAAAAGTTATTGAGTCAAGATCAGTGAGTGATTTCTCTTTTTTTGTTGTTTGATTATCATTAATGACAGTTGGCAGTAGGAATATTAGGCTGCAGTGACTTTAAAGGGTTAGTTCACCCAAAAATGTAAATTCTGTCATTTATTACTCACCCTCATGTTGTTCCACACCCATAAGACCTTCGTTCATCTTCGGAACACAAATGAAGATATTTTTGATGAAATCCATGAGCTTTCTGGCCTCTGATAGACTGCAACATTATTACCAAAGGTAGTAAAGACATATTTAAAATATTCCATGTGACTACAGTGGTTCAACCTTTATGTTATGAAGCTCAGAGAATACTTTCTGTGCGTACAAACAAAACAAAAACAATGACTTTATTCAACAATTTTTTCTCTTCCATGTCAGTCTCCTATGCTGTTGGCGTAGTAAACACAGTGCAGCGCTTCCAGGTTCTACGTCAGAACGCCGGCTCGGTATGCATCTAGTGTGATCGCTAACTGAGCTGGAGCACAGAATAGCTACTACTCTTGTGTGCACTACTGTCATCATTATAACAGCAAACACCTTCTATTACTACTTGGATAGTACAATTTTCAAATAATTTGAGTATATTTAGATTCATAACGGGTCTGGTTCTCACCTTATTGATGAACATGAATTGTAGTTTGTGCAAGCTGCAAATTCCTCCATCAAAGTCAGCTGCCTCCATAATAATCTTCTGATACGTGCAGCACAATCAAGTGAAAATCACAATCGCACCAAGGCATGGTACAAGCCAACCGTGCCTAGTGTGAGTACGCCCTATGACCGAATGCACAGATCCAATATACTGTTACACATGTTTTCTTTCTCAACTGTTTACATTCAGTGAAGACAAAACCAACTGTTTACAAGTATATTTTGACATAATTGTGTGTGTATTTGTCTATTTAAGCACTAGAAGACATGTGCTCGTACAGGCGGGAATACCTAGTATGTTTGCTTTGCTCGTCTAGAGACGTCTGCTCTGGATCAGTCATGTCAGCTGCAAGAACACCGGCCAAATGCCCAAAGACCTGCTGTACAGCGAACTTAAGAGGAGCCTCACTGTCAAACTAGGCAACGAAATAAGCAAAAAGAGTAGAGTGCACCAGTGGGAGAGAGCGCAGATGATAGAGAACAGACCCAACAGCCACAGAGACAGGCATCTTCACTTGCAGTAATTGCAACAGAATATGTCTTTCAAGAATCGGGATGTACAGTCACAGCAGGCTCTGTAACTCAACAAAATGTCTATTGACCCTAAGGCACAGACTTCATTGTCTTTCAAGACAGAAGGATGCCAATAAAAGCGCTAGAAGACACGGAAGAGAACTCACCTCAGAAATTTTCAGGATTCTTTGATGAATAGAATAGAATAGAAAGCGCACGCACCACTGATCCACAGTATGTGGCGTGCACATAAAGCCGCCTCTCAAACATCTTGCGAGTACCAAATTGAGCTCTTTTTCGTGCCTATTGCGCTTAAACGGTAAAATACACACAAAATAATGTCAAATTATGTAAAAATATTATGACATCTGAACAGTCAGTTTTGGAATGTAAATAATTGAAAAAGAAATTGCATGTAAAAGCATATATTGGATATGTACATAAGCTCTTAAAGTGACAGCAGCCTAATATTCCT
Source organism: Megalobrama amblycephala (assembly GCF_018812025.1). NCBI lineage: Eukaryota > Metazoa > Chordata > Actinopteri > Cypriniformes > Xenocyprididae > Megalobrama > Megalobrama amblycephala. The sequence goes on from NC_063055.1 coordinate 18,306,609, forward strand.
GTTATATTAATCAAAGAACAAAAACCAAAGAGAAAATCACTCACTGCTCTTGACAGAATAACTTTTGTAACTTTAAATGTAAGCATTAATCTGTTTTTAATTTTTACAATGAAGACTGTCCAGCGTTATTTTACATTTGATTACTTTATTTAATTTCTGAAAACTTAAAGTCATGCTTATTTCATTTGTCTCTTTATTGTATTGTATTGTATTTATTTGTGCTATAATTTGCAATTTGTTTATTTGTTCTTATTTTATTAATGAAGGTTTACTTTAGTTCAAAGTTTCAAATAAAGCCTGCCTATGCTGTGTGTAAACTATTGCAACAAAATTACCCAAATTATCAAAGAATTATTAAATAATAATAAAAATATCTATATGGCAATTTTGCCTGTGGTGTCAAAAATGGTATTGAATAACGATATTTTCCAAGGTATCGTAACGAAGTTAGAAATTCCAGTATTCAGGGCTTAAAGTTTTCCGACATGCGGTGTTTGGCGGCGGGAAAAAAAGAATAGTCCAACATTTAAAAAAAGAAAAGAAAAAAAAAAGTGATATCACGTTTGAGTTAATGAGTTCGTCTACCAATGGTATGAGAGGAACACAGCTTTCGCTCTCAACCAAACTAACATTACTAGGCAATCAGAAGTAGAATGGGGCGGGTCTTGGAAAATGTGTTGTTGAGAGATCCAGCTGCAAGTCCTACTAACTCAGGGGGAGATAGGGGTGAAAAGCACAATAAACCTCACAAGAATCGAAAATGGGCTGCTTTTCCACAGACTGGAGTGAGACCATCTCTCGAGCTGTCTCTCTTTCTTGAACCGATCATCTCTTCGCTTTACTAGTTACAACATAAAATAAACATGAATGAACATCCTCAGGTATATTGAAAGATACAGTATAACTTACCGAAATCGCATCATGTCACATGTAATCGATTGATCCGTGTTTCAACCGCGGAAACGCGTCAATAAAACAGCTTGTAAAAATGTCACATTTACCATCCCTTTTACCTCAGAAAAGCCATTCAGTGTCTAAAAACTCATTAGTCAGCTACAAAATGAACTTGGAGAGGAGCATTTTGCACTATAGGCTATTGCATATTCATTGTATTAGTACCCAACATGTGCTTCAATATTGAATGTATAAATCCGTTTTATGACAGCCACCATTTAAATGTTTAGACCTAATGTTACATAAAAAAATGAGTAGAAACAATTATGTCATTAAAAAATTATTATAACGTTATAAAAACGTACTTATGTGTAATTTATATTTAAGTAGCTTACAAATCAATTAATTTTAACCTTTAATATTATAATGATGTACCAGCCCACATAAAAAAAAAAAATAAAAAAAAATACTATAGTGTTTTTGAACCATACTATAGTAAAGTACTTGAAATAATTTGCTGTGGTAATTTAACAACTATAGTAATATAAACAAATTGCAATACTGTACTAAGTTTTCTACTAAGTTTTCTACTACAATACACTACAGTTTACTATAGTAAAAACTAAAGTATACTACAGTATTTATTACAGTTTATCAGTTCACAATAGTTAATATTACAATATGCTGAAATAAATTTGCAAGCTTCTGAATCAAAATGAAATCCAATTGTCAAATTTGTGTCAATGCTCAGCCCTAGTGTCAATGATTTTTTTTTTTTTTTTTTTACTTGGAGCAAATGTTGTTTTTTCCATTTATTTTCTTGTCAAAATGCACCAGAATTTCATGTTAAAATCAAACAAAAATTTTCTCCTGAGGGAAGATGCCCCCAGACCCCCCGCAACAGTTTAGTTGTCCACATCACCTTTTTCACCTATTTTGAGTTTGCAGGACATAAATCGTGCATTGCAGAACACGATTTATCATTCACGATCTCTCAACCGAGTACACTGTCAAGGAAAAAGCTAACCAGTAAAACTTGATATAAAAAGCATCCTAAATATTACATGTGTTTGCACCATATTGTAGTGAGTAACTTTTCTTGGTATTGCTGTTTTAAACAGCCCACCATAATCTGTCTGAGTCTGTCAAGAGCTAATGGCAATAGCAAATATGTTACTAGTTAGTGTAGTTTTAATTAGTTTTAATATGATGTACGCAAATTGGGATGCAGCCTTTGTTTTTTGTATTGATTATTACCAACCACAGATTGATGATGAAGATTCTTTTAAGTAGAAGTGACCAAATATTTGCAGTGGAGAAGGATAACGTATGTGTATGCCTGCGGAGTGAAGTGAAGGAGAGGCTGTTTTGAACTGTACAGCGCCTGCAGTCCAATCTGTGTGCAGAGCAGAAAATAAAGCAATTTGTTATCCACCGAGTCTCTGCAGGGGTGCCTCCTCAGCACTTTTCTTACTCACTGTGTGGGTTAGAGAGAGAGTGAGAAACTGTTTTTGTAGTTTCAGTTGTGATGTGCTGTGTGTGTGTTCCACTACATTACTTTAATTGGCCTGGCCTGTCTTTGTGTTCCTCTGTTAAACTCAAAGCAAAGCTCAATCCCCTTTGAGTCACTAACATGCTCAAATCTCAGCCCATCTTTTCATCTATATAATCCCAGAAGTAAAGCCGCTTGTGTTTGATAGAGGTACAAAATTCAGTGTCAAATTGTCCCGTAGACATCACTCATTTTTTGCTGTTAATGTGCTGTTTGGGTAGCAGTTCTTTGTGAAGGTACCTGCTAATGCTGCTAAAAAGAATGTAAATGTAAGTTTTTGCTGCTTAACATTTTTGTGAAGGCCAATTGAGGCCAATTTTTCTGAATTGTTTTGTACCAGAACTAAAAAAACAAACATTTAGTTTGGCTTTTGGATGAATAAGGTTGAGTGGATGCTCGACAGAGATCGTTATGTGTGTGTGAATATGTTAGGCCTGTTCAGGTGAGATCAAGAGCTTTTTAGCTCCCTGAGAGAAGCACCTGTCTTCATTTAGGATCAGAGAGAAAGGTTGTGTCTGAAAGCATGCCAAGTCATGCCAAGTCAGTCAGTAGTGGGAAGGATGGTGCGTCCTATGATTGGCTTCTAAAGTTACAAAGTAACAAATTCAGTTGAGCTTTATAGAATATTTAGTTACTCCAGTGCAAAAGTTTTGTAGAAATAGAATAGAAATAGATAATAACTGCTCAATTGCTCTATCAAATTACATTTTTATTTTTTCTACTAGCTGGCAAACTATATTAAACATTAGATATATTAAACAGAAATTGATTGTTCTGTCAAAAATGACTACATGGGTGGATTTTAGTACAAAAGATGTTATTTGTACATTGGATTCTGATGTGCACTGATAGTAACACTTTACTAAAGTAGTGCATTAGAACATTTTATAAGGCTGCACAATATACAAACCCGATTGCAAAAAAATTGGGACACTGTACAAATTGTGAATAAAAACAGAATACAATGATGTGGAAGTGTCAAATTTCAATATTTTATTCAGAATACAACATAGATGATATATCAAATGTTTAAACTGAGAAAATGTATCATTTTAAGGGAAAAATAAGTTGATTTTAAATTTCATGGCATCAACACATCTCAAAAAAGTTGGGACAAGGCCATGTTTACCACTGTGTGGCATCCCCTCTTCTTTTTATAACAGTCTGCAAACATCTGGGGACTGAGGAGACAAGTTGCTCAAGTTTAGGAATGGGAATGTTGTCCTATTCTTGTCTAATACAGGCTTCTAGTTGCTCAACTGTCTTAGGTCTTCTTTGTCGCATCTTCCTCTTTATGATGCCAAATGCTTTCTATGGGTGAAAGATCTGGACTGCAGGCTGGCCATTTCAGTACCCGGATCCTTCTTCTACGCAGCCATGATGTTGTAATTGATGCAGTATGTGGTCTGGCATTGTCATGTTGGAAAATGCAAGGTCTTCCCTGAAAGAGACAATGTCTGGATGGGAGCATATATTGTTCTAGAACTTGGATATTCCTTTCAGCATTGATGGTGCCTTTCCAGATGTGTAAGCTGCTCATGCCACACGCACTCATGCAACCCCATACCATCAGAGATGCAGGCTTCTGAACTGAGCACTGATAACAACTTGGGTTGTCCTTGTCCTCTTTAGTCCAGATGACATGGCATCCCAGTTTTCCAAAAAGAACTTCAAATTTTGAATTTGTCTGACCACAGAACAGTTTTCCACTTTGCCACAGTCCATTTTAAATGAGCCTTGGCCCAGAGAAAATGCCTGCGCTTCTGGATCATGTTTAGATATGGCTACTTTTTTGCCTTATAGAGTTTTAGCCGGTAAAGGCGAACGGCACGGTGGATTGTGTTCACCGACAATGTTTTCTGGAAGTATTCCTGAGCCCATGTTGTGATTTCCATTACAGTAGCATTCCTGTATGTGATGCAGTGCCGTCTAAGGGCCCGAAGATCACGGGCATCCAGTATGGTTTTCCGGCCTTGACCCTTACGCACAGAGATTGTTCCAGATTCTCTGAATCTTTGGATGATATTATGCACTGTAGATGATGATAACTTCAAACTCTTTGCAATTTTTCTCTGAGAAACTCCTTTCTGATATTGCTCCACTATTTTTCGCCGCAGCATTGGGGGAATTGGTGATCCTCTGCCCATCTTGACTTCTGAGAGACACTGCCACTCTGCGAGGCTCTTTTTATACCCACTCATCATGTTGCCAATTGACCTAATAAGTTGGTCCTCCAGCTGTTCCTTATATGTACATTTAACTTTTCCGGCCTCTTATTGCTACCTGTCCCAAGTTTTTTGGAATGTGTAGCTCTCGTGAAATCCAAAATGAGCCAATATTTGGCATGACATTTCAAAATGTCTCACTTTCAACATTTGATATGTTATCTATATTCTATTGTGAATAAAATATAAGTTTATGAGATTTGTAAATTATTGCATTCCTTTTTTATTCACAATTTGTACAGTGTCCCAACTTTTTTGGAATCGGGTTTGTATTTAAACCATTTAAAAATCATAATAGGTGCTAAAATCATAGTGCTATTGTGAAATCACAAAGTTTGTGATTCAGTTTAATAAGTATATGCGCTGCAGGTTTCTGAGTGAAGCGCAACACTTTAATTATTTACAGTACATGCGTGCAGGTTACGTGTTTCTCAGAGTGGTTCTGTTCACAGTAAATGCTGCCCCGCACAAACTCAGTCTCTGCATGTGCTGTTTGTTTGGTTAACGTGCATTTCGGAATGCATAATGTCTGTCGCGCTTTGTGTTTCATATCGAAGTGTTGCACTGTTATCATTTACATGCGTCTCAGCAGCTCGGTTTACAAACTCCATCTCTGCATATTCTGTGAGTTTGGGTTGCTTATAATGTTCATCTGGAAACTCAAGAAGAATTAACACTGTAGTAAAGCATGCTGGTGGTTATCGTCAGCTTCAGCGCATGCAGCTCAAACAGCAATGCACAACTAATAATGACTATGACAAACAAGAATTTGATCATGCTGTAAAGTGTAACAACAACAATCACCAGGCCATTTGCACCCAATGCAGGCATTTGTAATAATACATAATGTGCATAAGTTGATTATGTTTTATATTGCGTATATTACATTATGTATTTTAACAGTGTTGTTAAATAAAACAATATGATTACTTGCTTTTAATACTTTATTTAAAGTCATTGAAGTCATTGTACTGTTTTTACTGTATTTTTTCATTTAAAGGTGCAATATGTAAGAATTTTGCAGTAAAATATCCAAAAACCACTAGGCCAGTGTTATATATTTTGTTCACTTGAGTACTTACAATATACCAAATGTTTCCAACTATTTGTCCATCTTAAGAAAATTGCAATTTTAACCAAGGCTCCGGGACGTGTGAGGAGTCGCCTGTCAATTGCGTCATACCCGTGTTACCCTCGGTGTCCGGTTTTATTTTGTAGAAACGATGGAAATGCCAAAGACGCTTTAATATATTACATGCTTTAATAGGCAAGGGAACAACTGTTTGGTTACATTTATAGACAGAAAACTAATTATTGTTATATAGCTCAACACGTTTAGTCTTATTGTTTAGGCTAAATCTAATTTTCTTGATTTTTTGCGAGTACCATGTTTTATCAGAGAAAAACACTATTTTGTCAAGTAGCTAACATAGCATAATCAGATGCAGCTTTATTTTTAGTAACAGTAATACAGAATTGTCTCCATGATACAATACATTTTAAAATTAATTGCATGCCATTTATCGACACAAGCCATCCATCATTTTATATTATATTCTAAAATCGATCTAGCTTACTGCAGTGTGTAACAGTCTCACAGCAGCCGCCGAGCGAACGCACAGAGTAACGTTATAACATCATTTTCAACACACTCAAATGTATCTAATCTGATAAACAGAGCTGTGTTACCTCATACTCATGACCGGAAAAGCGGAAGCAGCACCGGCGACTGTGGCAAAATAAAAGTTCTGCTGCTCGCAACGTGTGTTGTGCAATCACTCCAGCAGTACAGTAACGTTACAGTAACGTTAATAATCGCATCCATGAACATGATTTCTTCTTGAGTCCTATCCCGATTGTTTCCACAGGCTGTGAGGTGAAGACCACATGTCCCAAGATTCCGCACTCAAACTTGGCGTCATCAAGCCTTGCCTTTGTTTTGAATAGACCTCTATTGACCTCTAGCAGACAGAAAATATTACATATTGCACCTTTAAGGCTATTTTTCACTTGGGTCTATTTATATTATCACCCAAAAAACTACTCGAAATTACTTGATTACTAAAAGTGACAGCCCTAAATATAACCTTAATTGAAGATGATTCATGCTGTCTTTGCTGTGTGGAAATGACATTGTTCATGTGTAGAGAACCGCATGTTTAAATGAGGACATGATATAACTTCTATTGTTTTTATGTAAAGCTAATTATAATTCCACTGTTTGTAAAAACCTGGATATATGAGGTAGTCTAATTTTAAAAGTAGAATTTGAAAAGTCATGTTAGCTAAAACAACTTTTAACATATTTTATCATGTGGAAATTGAGAGTAATATTTTTAAAAATCCTTTTCTTTAATCCTTATCCATTAAATCACAAACAACAATCATATGGTATTTGAATATTGTTGTGGCCAATGGGGGGCCTTAGAGTTAAAAATGGCTATACACTAGAAAAACCTAGAAAAGCCTTTCCTTTTTAGAAAAAAATAGTATTTGCCTTATATATGAATTGATTTTCTAATTGAGGACATCTCCGATTGTCCCCAAAAGGAGGTTTTGCCTGATTTAGCTCACTTTTGGGGACAGTTTTGTACACAGCAGCATACGCTCTCTTTGTTGGCTCTTTTGTGTGATCTTATTAATGGTCTTTGTGAATGCATCTATAAGACATATGAAATAGCATTACTACTCATTGTGTACTCTTATGTTGTGTGTGTGGTGAGCATACATGCACTTATTTTTATCACTATGGTACACGTTTGCCCCCCTGTAATTAGTCAGACTGTGTCTAGCATTGAGTGAAGCAACCCTCGAGCATTGAGCTCTCACAGACACTGACGTTATGTAATTAATTCGGCCTTTTCCAATGATCTGTGATCGGTAGCAGCTGAGAGGAGGATTAGAGTGTGTCTGGACAGCAGCCGGCAGACATGCTGAACAGATTCATGGTTATGAGGGCATGTGTGATCTCACTTGTGTGTGCACGAAAAAGTAGATTTGTGTAGTTTGTATTACATTGAGTATGGAAATTAGCAGGATTGAGTGGTATTGATTATACTATACATGGCAGTATGACAAATTGAAGAGTTTTGATTTAAATCAAAATGGTACATTTTCTTCATATGTCTTTTTTGCTCTCTCCATATCCTCATACCAAATACACAGGGATGTGTGTGTAAAGCCTGTTGTGGGAATTTAACCACTGACCTTGCTATTACCATGTGTGAGGTGGTAATATAGTGTCAGTGACCTGTCCTTTAGCTGTGAGTCAGTTCGCTTCACTCTAAATGGACAAATCAAGCAATACAACTGCAGGTGTGTTGACTCTGGGGGGGCTGGCTGTATACTGGCTCTCATGTTGGTTTACAGCAATATAAAGATGTTTACAACAATATGAAGATTTTTACTAATCTCTAAATAACCAGACAGAGAGAATCAAATTTTATTGATTACTGAGGGGGGGAAAAATCAACGCAACACTATATTAGCACTTTCTCTTTTAACACTCACTGTACTGTGTTATTTGACAGAAATGTTGTAGATTCATATTTTATAATAATTTAGGTGAGTTAAGCAGTCTACATAAAGTTTATCATAACTATAGAGATTTTCACACTTGAGATTGTTTAACCACGGCTCATTGTTAACCGTGGGTTATGTTGTTTTATAAAATGGTTAGTTCCTGTCTTTGATTCTGATTGGTCAATAGCTGTGTTTTATTCACGATCTAACATGGCAATGACTGCTTCACCCAACGGTACTGTGTATCACTACACAACACCCTTAGCAACCACTCTTAGCAACGTAAACTGTTTGTTCTCAGTTGATATTGTTCATTGAAGCTTACTGTATTATGTAGAAGAGTATTGCAAGAAAGAGATCGATTGAACGAGTTTATTACCTGCATTCAGATTTAGCATTTTCCTTCAGGTCAGTCCTATGTTCATAATAAAAAATCTGTTTAAATGTCCGATGTATCATCTTGTCCTTTTAACAGTTAAGGGGTTTTCCCGTGACTGACAGCGCTAGTTAAAGATGTCAAACAGCGATGGAAAACGCGACAATTGTAGTGAAGAAGAGACCGTCATTCTTAGCTTTATAGTTCGAAAAGTTTGAAAAGAAAAAACTTGATATTACAGTCAGCAATGTGTAATATGAGGATGCGCAATGCTAGAGCCTTTATGTAAACAGGTCACATGCTGCATTTGTCCAGACAGTGACGCTGACACAGCAAATATTCAGATAAGGACTTTAACCCGGGGTTTAGGAATGTGCAGTGTGAAATGGTACTTTATGAATACCCAGGATTAACTGTCAACCCCGGGTGTAGTATGAGCACTGTGAAACGTGAATAACGATAATCCAGGATTCCGTTTACCAGGGGTTTATAGGGGTTTTTCACACTTGAAACGGTTAACCCTGGGTCTTTTTAAACCGATGTTTCACATTGTACAATCCTAAACCCTGGGTTAATGTTCTTATTATTATATTCTTTTTCACTCAAATTTGACAGTTTTCCTCTCAAATGTTGAATTTACTGTTTATATACAATACGTGGTGTTTCCGTGACTGTCCAAAGCAGGCAAATATGAGTATACACTTGGTTGTCTGTCGCTAAGCGTCTGGCTGTAACATTCTAACGGCACATCATTTCACGCTCTACAAGTTTGGCACCGTAACATGGGGTTAATGCCACAAAAGCAGTGCTAACCCTGCTCCAGAGGCCGTTACACCTCAGGTGTGCATTATTTTCGAAGAATTCAACAGTCCAGAATAAATTATTCCGCTTATACTATGGTTACCACGCCTCAAGACATGTTCCGATGTTGTTTTTCAAGACATTTGTCAGGTTTTTGTCCTTAAAACACTCTTGTGTGTAGGACTAATTTCGTACACATCTCATCCCAAGCGTCCGTTGCATATTCTAAAAAGTCATTTCAGAACTAGTAACAGAGGCTTGAGCTTTCATAGCAGACTAATACAGGTGATACAGTTATTAACGCAGTTGAGTGAAAAAGAGAGAGAGAAAATAAGCATATGTGAATTAGCCTACCTGAGTCTGTGTGTCTCTCACGGCAGCAGTGTCTCTACTAATAGCAAAACTATAAGTTTATCTACCTCAAGAACTGCACAGTTATTACCTCGCTGGTGAGAAATGTCATGTATCTTTTAAGTTGCTAAACTATTTTACTGATTAATTTGTCAAAGTAGCGCTGACAAAACATTTCTGTGCGAGTGTGTGTCAGTACTATACAGTGCGTGTGTATATTTGAAAGAGAGAGACAGAGCAGGAAAGAGTATGTGCTTTCAGGACATAATAAAATGTATTTTGTAGCAAAAACTATGACAATAATTTGTTGTTTTCATCCTATTGTTTACTATATTTATTTGCTTGGTCTGTGTTGTTGTGGGTTTTGTTTCTTTTGCGGTTGTAGGCTGTTAGGACCTATTAAAATAACTGAAATCATTTGGCGAAGTGATATGGAACTGCAGTGCAGTCAAGAACTGCTAGAACTAATTTAACCATGCGTTTCCTTGAAAATAAATGCACAACTTATTCGAGCATTCAACAGCACCGTAGTATAAGTTTTATTAACTGTTTGGCAGTCAGTGGATATTCTGCTACGTAGATTCTCTCTAGTTGTCTGAAGTCTTCTGAAACATTTCGTTTGTAGTTTAGATTAATAGATTGTTGAATTGGTAGGTTTAGATTGTAAGTGTGTCCATCCAGTGTTTTACCTGTGGCTACTATGGTCCTGCTAGAGTACAAAATAAGTTCTTGTGATATATAAAAACCATATGCATTTTCATAATGGGTCAAAAATTGAGCTGTACCTGAGTACCAATTAACTCTAGTTTCCAGATGGTTGCACAGCTTTGAACAGTGTTAAACAGCATGAGAAGATGATACAGATAAAGCATCAGTGTGAAGGTATTATATAAAAGGCTGATTAGGCCTGATAGATCGCCATACTGAACGGGTTTCTCCCTCCGTCCATTTAATCTCAGCGTGTGCAGTATCGATGTACCGTGTCTGTACCCTGGCTGAATGCAAGGCTGGAGGGTTTTAAATGAACATCAGTGCTGTGCTTTAAAACAAATGGCTGCTGATGAAATGTTAAATATTCAGACTAACACTTACCGCCGTGTCGGAAACAACCCACTGCTCTATAACTGCCATTAAACACCGGCACGCCCCAGATCTATGCTGCCAATCTATATTACGTAAGTCTGTGTTCTGCTAAACAAGAGCATGCAGTGGCCAACTGCAGAATGATACAGCCATTACTCTCTGGCATATTACAGACCCACAGTGCCAAGTCATGTTATGTAACTTCACAAATACACACTGAACACGCTAGACTACGACATACTAAGAGATACAAGTGCACAGATCGAGATACAGAAAAACGAAAATCATTTCACTTCACCACACTGCACTGGATAGGGAGGAATGCTAATGAATTAATGGACCCTTTTCACATTTCCGTGGTTCTCAGAAGCGGAAGTCAGCATAGTTGGTAAACCTCTATTGTGGTGCAAAAATAGACAACAGCAAATATAATTTATAATAAGAACTCTTCTCCAAAAGAAAATATCTTTGATGGCATTTCCATGACTTTCCAAAAGAGGGAAAAATATAGAGAGAATGATTACATCAGTCAGAAGAGAGAAGGATGTCAAATTTGCCTCCACTCCCTCTGCTGTTGTGTTCGAAACCCTCTCAGCAGCATTAAAAAGAAGGCAAGGCTTAGTCTTCTACTGGCCACAGACTTCTGACCAGCTTGGAATTTTCTCACTCAAACCACTGACTGCTGCTGTTTCTATTGTTATAGAGGGAAGAGCTGCCTATAACTGCTGGTCTAGGATCAGTTTTTTTTTTTTTTTTTTTTCTGTAATAGCATAGTGGTGAAACAGATTTGGTGTTTGCGCTCTTGAGAGCATCAAAGGTTTCTATTTACAATGTGTTTTGCAGCATTAAACAAATGTAGGAAATCATAAACATACAGTATATGTAGATTTCTTGAGCACAGTGGCCTATCAGACGTGTTTAGTTAGAATCCACTCACCACTCAAAACTCTGTAGTTTTTGTCCAGTTCTGAGTTGTGCATGCTGGCAAATCCTCTCATTATAAATTAACTTATGACAAACAAAGTGTTAACATTATGTAGGCTAAATAAGAGATTCACTGTGCAGTCAGCTCTATTGATTATAGTGGAACTTTTTGAGGTTGTGATGACTTGAGATGACAGCTTTTTAGTGATTATAAAGAGAGTGATCTTTGCGCTCTTTCTAGGCAATATATAATCCATTCAGTTTGGGTTCCTTGCCACTGACGCCTTTGGCTTGCTTAGTTGGGGACACCTACTATTCAACAATATTATGAATATATATAAATGCACTAAATTATACTGATGATTATCAGCTAAATCAACTAAATCAACACTGAACTGACTCAAGCTGACACTATTTTCTTCTAGAGCTGCTGTACAGCCAAAACAAATTTTGTTGCATAATTTTCCTGTTATCACTGTAAAGCTGCTTTGAACTGCTGCATTAGGTAAGGAAATGATTATTTATTATCATAAATAATCATGTGATCATGTGACGTTGCTGAAAATTCACCTTTGCCATCACAGTAATAAATTCCATTTTAAGATATATTAAAATAGAAAACAGTTATTTTACCCTAATCAATGTAGCAGATATTGTGTGTGTATAAAGATAAAAAGTGCTTCCAAATGTAGCAGCAAAAACAAACATAGAACTCAAAAAAATGGAAGTTGTGGAAGCCATCTGGAAATTGCTTTTTTAGAGTTGCAGAGACTTGTAATCTGTATGTAAGGAGTTGACCTGGATCTCAGGCCAACAGAAAATAATGATGTACATGTCCCATGAATCATTTGTACTCTGTTTCTAAGGGATTATATTTGGAGAGCCAGTTGTCTTTAGCCCACAATATCTGTTTGCAGTTTCTGATCCATGAATGAGGATTCACAAAAATATCATTCAGAGGGGTATTTTTTTTATATCTGATGACTTCACTGTAATGATATAATGGTATAATAAAAAAATAATAAATAATATATATATACATATATAATATATATATATATATATATATATATATATATATATATATATATATATATATATATATATATATATATATATATATATAGGGCTGTCAATCGATTACAAATTTTAATCTAATTAATTACATACTCTGTGATTAGTTAATCTAAATTAATCGCATACATAATTTTTGCTGTGAAAGTATTAAATATTTCAATTCAAATGAATCAATGCAGGGTTTTTCCTGGGTCAAAAATGGTCTTTGGTGGTGACAGACATGGTCATCCACACAAACAGTAAAAACTACCCATGTGATCTGCGAGCCCGATACTGACAATAAAGTACCCGTCACTTTCACTGTAATTCTTTCTTGCCCTCTTTGCAAAAAAAAAAAAAGTGATTTTATAGCTTTGTAAGAGATGCTTTTTTGCTAAACCTGAAAAGTATTAAAAAGTAGCATTTAGAAGTTATATTAACTAATAATATAATTTTCTACCATATACAATTGAATGCACATAGCTAACAACAACTTGCTTTGTTCTGGTTTCACCTCACTCCAGTCTAAACTAACTGATTTTATAGGTAGGCCTAATTTACTACACAACCTGAAAATATTGTGGATTATTAAGGCTAATTTTACTAACCACTCTTGCTAAATGGGGTAAGCACACTTATGTTCTCATTTCAGAGTTGTTAGAGTAAATGATTCATTATAGACCGTGTGGACAGATCAGTTGTTGTCATGATTCATTAAAATGAATCTGTTCAAATGAGTCATTAGGTCGCGAATCGGACATTAGTGGATGTTGACGCGTTGCGTGCGAATCGCGACTGTTATTAAGACATCGCAAAAGATTTGTCAACACAGAAAACACTTCACCACTGGATAGGATTTTCTTTTTGTTTACTGAAAGTGTGGTTTATGTCAGCTGCACGTGCAAGGGAGAGAAGATGAGGTGACATTCTTTTGAGCGATATTCACACCCAACGGTTATTCAGGAAAAACATTCTCCGAATGCGCCTCGTGAAACATGGATTCGGTCTTATGAACTTTTAGCATTGTGTCAGTTGATTTAGATTATTATGTGTGAGGTAGAGAGAGTGCAAAGACGGTGCTTACTTTGAAGATAGAGAGAGCTCGCGAACACGAGGGAGGATCTCTGCTCGTTCTGTCCGTCAGCGCAGCAGTCGTCTCCCTCCTTCATTTTACAGTCGAATGGTGGCTAGAACGGCTCCAGGTTCAAAGGTCAATACGGAATGGATTAATCTGTGTTATTTTTTCGCAGATTAATTAATCAAAATTAACACGTTATTTTGACAGCCCTAATATATTTATATATATATATATATATATATATATATATATATATATATATATATATATATATATATACATACATACATACATACATACATACATACATATTCCTGTGTGTGTGTGTGTGTGTGTGTGTGTATACACCACATTAATGGCAATCAAATAATGTGGCTTTTTGTGTGTGAGCGTGTGTATTATGAACCAGTAAATGGTTGAATAGCTAGTATCACTGTAACACAGTTTTTTCCATCCATTAATCCATGCATCCATCCATCTAACCATCCATTCATCCTCATGGATATTCGCTTATTATTGAAATTGGGTCTTCTATCTCCCCATCCCAGGTGTCGCTCAGCAGGATGGATGTTGCCATTCACTAATACCTGCATACACACAAACACTCACACACACACAGCTTATGTCAGCCTCTCTTGAGACTGATACAACCATTATGAGCATGAGATGACCATCTGTAGCCCACACACGTATATATACCTACACAATCCCACATACAGCCCCATGATACACTTACCTCCCTAAAGACCAATGAAGTCATTTAGCCATTGGCAGAAACAGTGTGTTATGAGACAGAATGCTGAAAAAGTTTACCTACTCTACAGTCTCATAATGTGTGTTCATGTATGTGTGTGTATCACAGTGGGGTCTAATTAGGAAATGACATCAGCAGTGGAGACTCATCAGTCTTGTATGTAAGGCTGAGGTCTGAACAACACTGCTGACATGCCAACAGAAAATGTGTCACTTCAGCTGCATGTACAGTGAAGTTAAAGAGAAATACTGTGTTTTACTGCACCTCATCCTATTTAAAGGTGATGTTGTGACATTTCTGCTCCAATACCTTACTATTTGTTTATTTAACACAAAATTGTTTTATATATATATGTATGTTTTTTTTATCTAAATGGTTTTGGGAACTTTTAAAGACAGATATGAGCATGTTTTTTACATTGAGTGTGTGCATTTTTCATGACTATGTATGTGCATTAGGACTCTGTGTGCATTAGTTTTTCTTTTAGTGGATTTGTATTTATAGTAACTTTAGACTTGTGCATCTCGCTAGTGGCATTGCAACATTGTGCTGTAGCAAATGGTTGCTATTTATAGATCCATGATGTATACGGGTGCCTACTGGCTCAGAAAATGTGGTACTATTGCCTACACAGACACGTGCACACGTACACATGCATACATACACAGATTGTGTGTTATGCCGCATACAGCCTCCCTGAAGAGAGGCGTTTGCATTAGGCCACATCTACTCTAACAGCAAATTGAATCCATCTATCCATCTAACAGTATTTATTTTCTTTCCTCCCTTAGGAGACTGAGATCAGCAGGAAAAGAAAGGAGTGTGAAGTCCTTGAGGAGGAGGTGAAGAAAAAGAGCCAGTCATGTCAAACTCTGGTGAGAGCCATTACAAGTTCACATCTTATGAGAGGGTCTCACATGCTGGGTGTCATATCAAAGACTTTTCTGATATATTTACTGTTAGTCTTCCACCATACGCCACTTTTGTAGTTGTGATTCATAAGGGGCCATAATGGGCCTAAACGATTTTAGGGGCCTGCAGGTACCCACAACAAATTAACAGTTAAAACCTTGCATTGTATATACTGTGGCCACATGAGCACAGTTATGTATGTAATTCAGATCACATGGAGAAACCATTGTAACAATAGTAAAATACTGTGATGGATAATCACACTGTCAGTGATTTGTGGTGACAAAGCAACTGCTTGTCATTTTTGGTGAAAACTGGACATTTTATTTGATGACTGTCAGTGATGAGACAAATGTGAACGCTTAAATATGAAGTATCGTGCTCCTGGGTTGCAGGTTTGTTGTTAGGTCCATTAGGAATGTGAACCATTTATGCAATTTATGACCACTTTATGCAGAATATCTGAATGACATATTTTTGCAGCTCATAAATGCTGTGGGTGGACTGTGAAAGGTTTTAAATTATGAGAGCTAGATTACATGCCGCATGGTCTTTTATTCCAAAAAAGCAAAGATATTGCTGAACTTTCGGTTATCTGTTTGGTCAACATGTTGGCTTTCTTGTCAGTGATGTTTATCATTGCTTATTTTGTTTTCATCTAAATGGTTTTGGGAGCTTTTTATAGACAGATATCAGCATGGTGTTTACACATGGCTCCTTTAACTCTGACCAGAGCACATGTAATGTTATGATGCATTTGCTCAATATCAGAACATTTGGTAGGCAGTGTAGGATTGTACAAGGGATCAAACCGCCTACCTTGTGGGAAGTGGCCCAGTTCTGCCAGCCCACCCATGAGAACTGTGTGCTTTAGTATCATAATTAGACTGCATTTTGATTGGCATGATACATTTTGATCCAGGGGGACAGTTTTTGGGACAACACAGGTGCTGGTGAACACAGATGCTGGTATTTGCCTGGATGAAGCACATGCATTTTGGAAATGCTGTTTGTTTTACAGACACACACACACAAGTGCATACCTACTCATCACTCTCAAGGGCGTTTTCTCTCTTTCCCGCTCTCTCCCAGTCTTTCTCACTGTTCCCACATATACCAGACATGGAGAGCTGACTCCAAGGTCCACTGTCAGGGGAAACAAAGTGAGCAGAAGGACAAAAAAGCAAGCACAAGAGAAGGGAAAAGAGAGAGAGAGGGGAAGATGAGTGAGAGAGATAAAGAGTGCGTGCGTATGTACAGAGACTAATCGTCCCTGACTGCCAGGGAAGCTCTTTTAAAGAGCCTCTCTCTTCTTCTGTATTCCTCTCACCTCAGCGTTCGGGAAAGACTTTTCATCCATTACACATGAGAGAGGCTTTGCTGGGGCTTTTTAGAGCTGAGGAAGACCTTTTAAATGGGTCATGCCCTAAGTTTCACATTTGATTCCTGGTTTTTGGTCATTTATGGAATTAATTGAAAATGAGCGCTTGTACCATATGCTTTGAACTCGAGGGACAAGTCCACCGTTATTTAAATATTAATTCTTCAAGTATGGATTTTGTATAGATTGTCACATTAAAATATTGATCCTGTTTTTTTAATAATTATATTTTACTTTATTTGATTTATATAGAATTGTTTAGCATGTGTTATAAGCTTTTGATCAATTTGATGAATCCTTACTGAATAAAAGTATTAATTTCTTCTATAAAAAAGTTCACCTTCCCCAAAATTTGGACTGGTGCTGTAATGTATATATATTCCAACAGTACTAAATGTTTTCTCTCATGGTTTGGGGTAGATTTTAATGATTATAATTTACTCTATTTGAAAACAAAATAAGCCTTTATGTCCTCATTTAAAAAGCTAGGCTCTGTTTGCCACAGGAGCTCCATTTTCACAGTAATGACTGGAAAAACACTGAGGTTAACACTGAGTCTGATACACACACAAACATTGGCAAAGCCTGATAGAAGTCTTTTTCCTTCTTTTTTAAACATTGTTTGCTGTGGATTGGCAGAACATTCATCTATGCCTCTACAGCTGCCAGGCCTCCACCAATAATGAGTGAACTACACCTGAAACTTCAGCATTTTTCACTCCGTTCCAGATGGAAGATCCTGAGATGTTATGGAATACAAACGGTTCAGTGTTTTCCTCTTTTTTTTCATCTAAAAAAACAACTCCAGCATGACACAAATGTAAATGCAGTCACCTATTTTTTTTTTGCTTGACACCACTAGGTTGTAAATATACACTGTAATGTATATATTATCAGGGTTCAAGTGCTTTAAGGCCTTTAAGCACATGCGTAAAAAGGTCATATGTTTTCATTAGCAAGCCTGTAACCATCTCGATCATAGATGGAAAAGACCATTTACAGCCAATACATGCATTTTACCATAGGAAATATATGGTTTTTAAAACTTTTTAACAGTTATCGAGGTTGATCCAAGAACCTAGGACTAGTTTATCAAAGTTGGTTTTTGAATTAATCAGTATTTAACAAACAATTCGATGGACAGTGGAGGTCTTAGAGGCAAAGTTGCTCAGAATGAGGAGTTCTACCATGTGGTACGAATGTGGTATGTGGGCGTGTGCGAAAAATCGGGCAATACACAATCCTTTGCGCATGTGGAATTTATTTTGCCAGTTTATTTCGCATTTCTCACAGGCCTCTAGGGCTGTGAGTCAAACAGGCCCATAAAGTTTCATTCCAACTGGCCTCATTTAACCTTGTCTTATAGCTGCTCAAAATTCATTGACCGATGGCGGACATGTTTTTTGAGATACGTCATTGTCCTCATAGACAATCATGGCACCTTGGACAAAGACACTGCATGCCAGTTTTCAAGTCAATCGGACTAACAGTGAAGTAAGTATAGTCATTTTCCTGTTTTTTCCTGTTATAGCATCACCAAGTGGCCAGTCGCCGTGTCCTTTTTCACGCAACCACAGAATGAGCTCTTACATAGGTATGCTGAGTTTGGTGAAAATATTCATTCCGTTCATGAGTTATAGCCATTTTAGTAAAAGTGGTTCCGTCCACTTCGAACAGTCTTTTTGGCAGTCCTGAGACCGTGAATCGAAATTTCAACTTTTTTGATAATTATTGACAATCAGACTCCTGAGAATGATGCTGCACTGGTTTGGTTATGATCGGGCCAAAAACCTAGGACTAGTTTGCAAAAGTAGGTTTTTAAAAAAATCCAAAAGGAACAACAATCTATTGGCTTACTCACCTCCTGAGGGTGTAACATCTTCACACTTTAAAAGATCACTGATCACAAGATCACAGGCTGATTCTGAGAAACTCTGATGTGAAGATCTGAGACTCTGAGCTAGAAGTCTTCTAAGGACCCCTAAGTTTGTGCCAGGCTGCAGCCTTTTCTTTCCATTCACCAAAGATCCTCTGACTCCAACTGGTTTGCTCTCATCTAGACAACTTCAGCAAAGATCAACAGGAGCCTCAACAAATTGCATCAGGACAGATTTATTCAAATAGGCGAGACATTCAAGCATCAATTTTAGTCTCATTACTTAATACATTAAGTATCCCCACCCGTTTTAAAGAAGGGTGTGTTAGAACTAAGAAACTGATGGTTTGCTCAAGGCTGTTGATCAATTCTATAACTTCTTGCTTCCCTGTATTCCACTCATATAACTCAAAATACAGAAACAGGCAGAAGATTAAATTAACCAAACTTCACTTAAACGTTGACAAGAATGGACAAATGAACAGAGAACAAAGAGGAACTTAAATACACAATGATAATGAACTAAATGAGACAGGTGATTTGGTTAATGAATGTCCATGACAACTATTGACTGGTGGGAATCTAGAACAACGGAAACAGGTAACTGAAGCAAAACAAACTAAAAGTCAATGAAAATGAAACTAAACACAAACAGGATGTATTTAATAGACCAATCAAGACAAAGATGTTTTTGTTTTATTTCTCAAAAAATTAGAACACAATATAGTACACTTAATCAGTAAATGACATAAATATCTTATTCAAGTATGACCTGCTAAGCACACAATCCATCCTGAAAGAAAATAAAAACACAACGACTTTATTTACACTGTTGACTGGTGAAGCGTCAACTCTTAAGTCTTTCTAGTTTTCCAAAATTTTCACCAAATTAAAAAAATTAAATGATATTGTGCTTTTAGGAAACACGCCATATTTGATCTCACACAGGTTACTTATGAGGTATTTGACACGAAACAAATGTTGCTCACTTGCAATATTTTTTCATATGAGTGAGAAGGCTTTTTCAATGTTTAAAACTCTTCCCACACTGAGTACAGTAGTACGGCTTCTCTCTAGTTTATCTCTAGTTCATTATGTGTTTTCTGGTGCTGTTTACAATTATACAGCTGTGAAAAACTCCACAGAAAGAGCACACATAAGGCCTATCATCTGAATGAATTCTCAGGTGTTGTTTTAGACTTGCACATTAAAATCTTTACCACAGTGAGTGCATGTATACGGTTTCTGTCCAGTGTGAATTGTCATGTGTGTATTAAGGTTTCCTTTATTTTGGACACTCTTTCCACACTGAGTGCATGTATACGGTTTTCTCCAGTGTGAACTCGTATGTGTTTTTTAAGGTTTCCTTTATTTTGGAAACTCTTTCCACACTGAGTGCATGTATACGGTTTCTCTCCAGTGTGAATTGTCATGTGTGTATTAAGGCTTGATTTATTTTGGAAACTCTTTCCACACTGAGTGCATGTATACGGTTTTTCTCCAGTGTGAACTCTTATGTGTTTTTTAAGGTTTCCTTTATTTTGGAAACTCTTTCCACACTGAGTACATGTATACGGTTTCTCTCCAGTGTGAATTGTCATGTGTACATTAAGGTGTCCTTTTTTGTCTGAAACTCTTTCCACACTGAGTGCATGTATACGGTTTCTCTCCAGTATGAACTCTTACGTGTGCGTTAAGGTTTACTTTGGAAACTCTTTCCACACTGTGAGCAGGTGTGCAGCTTCTTGGCTTTTGTTCCTTGGGTTTTGAAGTCACAGTGTTTCTTTACTTCATTTAGTTTGTGTCTTTGCTCCTTCATTTCCATCGGATCTAAAATTAACATATTTAGAACCTAGAATCAGTTTAAAGGAAGATAAATGTGAAAATTAAAAAAAAAAAAAAAAACATCAGGTATATATCTATATCTTTGTTGTGTAAAGGTCAGTTTGTCAGTTACTTGAATCACTTGTTGATATGATTAAAAAGGGTATATTATGATATTTATACAATGTTATCTGCATATACTGTTACACTGCTCAGTGTATATGAGTACAACCCCTTTTTAACATTTTTAACAATATCTCAATGAACACAAAAACAATTTCCAAAATGTTGACAAGACTAAGTTTAATATAACATCTGTTTAACTTATAACATGAAAGTAAGGTTAATAATATAACTTAGATTACACATTTTTCAGTTTTACTCAAATTAGGGTGAGTTAACTTTGTTTTTATTTTTATTCATTATTTTAATAAATAAAATATACTTGTTTTCATATAACATATATATGTTTTCAAATACAGATTGTTTATTTGTAAAAAACAATGCATATGTTTTAACAAATATATTTTTAAACTTATACTTTAAATTTTGAATTTCAAACTAAATATTGGGGAGTCTAGCATTTAATGTAAATATACATAATTGTGTACATTAAACTTAAAGCACACATAATACATTCAAAACTTATACAAATCTGTACAAACAGTACACATTCAAAACCTATATTTAAAACCTACACAAAAAAATATTATATGTTCACATTGATTCCCTATACGTTCGTGTTGTTTACATTATATGCACTTGCGTGCTGATTCCCAACAAAACTTATGGAAAAAAATGAAACTGGCACCGCGTTCTTTCCGTAAGTAGAATAGTAAAGGCGTAGGGAATACAGCATAAGCTTTTTGAAGTATGCAGAAAGCGGAAGTACGTTGAAGGCGATATTTTGTGTTTATAAAGCATATACAGTTGTATTTTTTCGAAAATGACCGATCGTTTCACTAAATAAGACCCTTATTCCTCTTCTGGTATCGTTTAAAGCCCTTTGAAGCTGCACTGAAACTGTAATTTTGACCTTCAACTGTCTGGAGGCCATTGAAGTCCACTATATGGAGAAAAATCCTGGAATGTTTTCATCAAAAACCTTAATTTCTTTTCGACTGACGAAAGAAAGACATGAACATCTTGGATGACATGGGGGTGAGTAAATTATCAGGAAAAGTTTATTTAAAAGCGGACTAATCCTTTAACTAAGGTTTTACAAGTGAAAGTCTCTAAAATGCTATAAAAAATGCTAAAGTGCATATTTTTATCCCCCGTGACCTCTTTGCGTAAATGCAATCAGTCCTATAATGTTCCCAGTGTACAACTTCACTGCACACCATGTTAAAAGATGGAGCTGCAAGGGCCAAACTCAATTACCTAAAAGCAGTGCGTGCCAGTCCTTTGGACCATCTACGGGGTGCCCTGGGTTGTTTGTGTAGTGTGTGTGTGTGTGTGTGTGTGTGTGAGTATACATATACTTTCATGTTTTTGTGTGTCCATTAGTGGCAGAGCGAGCCATTTGTCCCTTTGGCTCCAGCGGTTGCTTTTGTAAACAAAAAGAGAGATGCTGTCCTTACATGACATGAAAAGCGATTTTAGGAAAAAAACACTCAAAACCCAATTTCACGCTTTTGCCATTTCCCTTGACCACCATTTTGCTGTCCTGTCTCCTAACCGTTGTTATTTTATATTGGAACAGCAGCCTGTAATGTAAAGCTGTGGCTGGTGGTGTTGCATTATGTCTTGGAAGGTAGGATGTTCTTGGAAGGGCAGTCTTTCTTATAGGGGGCCATCTGTCTCTCTCCTTAATAACTCATTACATTTACATCTGATAGTTCTAGCCAGTCCACATGCACACATATGCAGCCTCATGCACGTGTGATTTCATGCACATCCAAGAATAATTCCCATGCTGTTGTTTTTGGATGCTTCTGTAACACTTTTCAACTAGGGCTGGGTGATATTTTCAATACTGACATTTTAATGTTCTTTTTTATTGGGCCATTAAGTTTCTCAAAAACCTTGTCATACTACTTTTGCAATCCTTGTCTTGTGAGTCAGAACTATATGAGAGCTTTAAGACAGATGTTTAATAGCATCTATGATTTATACTTCAGAAGCAAAATCAGCATAATTTATAAAATCTATTATGCTTATTAAAAAGATAGTTCACACAAAGGTGAAAAATTTGTCATCATTTACTCACCCACGTTGCTCCAAATCTGTATGAATATCTTTCTTCTGCTGAACACAAAAAAAGATAATTATTTTAAAGATTGTTTGTCCATACAGTTGATAGGCACTCATTGACTTCCATAGTATTTTTTTCCTACTATGTAAGTCAATGGCTACTGTCAACTGTTTGATTACCAACATTCTATAAATGTGTTCAACAGAACAAAGAAACTCATGCAGGTTTGGAACAACCTGAGGGTAAGTAATGACAAAATAAACATTTTTGAGTGAACTATCACATTTACTCACCCCCATGTCATCCAAGATGTTCATGTCTTTCTTTCTTCAGTCAAAAAGAAATTAAGGGTTTTGATGAAAACATTCCAGGATTATTCTCCTTGTAATGAATGGTTGAAGGTCAAAATTACAGTTTTAGTGCAGCTTCAAAGGGCTTTAAACGACACCAGATGAGGAATAAGGGTCTTATCTAGTGAAACGATCGGTCATTTTCAAAAAAAAAAATGTAAATGTATATGCTTTACATAAACAAATGATCGCCTTCCAAGTGCTTCCGCCAAAACCACACTTTCGTATTCTTCAAAAAGCTTACGCTGTATGTCCTACGCCTTCCCTATTCTACTTACGGAACGAACGCAGCGCCAGTTAAATTTTTTCCACATGACATATTGCACAGTGTTATTATTTTTTTAACAAAAATAAAGCTAAGATGGAAAAGCCATGGGTGACAAACTAAGGATACCCTATGATTCAATTACTTACATCTCCACTTTTAGCAGCAATAACTTGAAGTAATCATTTTTTGTATGACTTTTGCTCCAGTTTATTGAGGTTTGTGGGCATTTGACTATGCAAAGCTCTCGACACATCTTTTCAGTCGGGATCTAGACTTGACTGGGCCATTGCAACACATTTATTCTTTTCTTTTTCAGCCATTCTGTTGTAGATTTGCTGGTGATCTTCAGATCATTGTCCAGTTGCATTACCCAATTTTGGCCAAGCTTTAGCTGTCGGCTGCGTGACCTCACATTTGACTCTAGAATACTTTGGTATACAGAGGAGTTCATGGTCGACTCAATGACTGCAAGCTGCCCAGGGCCTGTGGATGCAAAACAAGCCCAAAATCATCACCCCTCCACCAGCATTTGTTCTGATATGCTGTGTTTAGTTTTCACCAAACCTGGCGATGTGCATTATGGCCTAACATCTCCACTTTGGTCTTGACTGTCAAAGGACTTTGTTTCTGAAGTCTTGTGTTTTGTTCAGATGCAACCGCAAATTCAGATGCAAAACTAAGCTATGCTGCCATGTTTTTTTAGAGAGAAGTGGCTTTCTCCTGGCAACCCTTCCAAACATGCCATACTTGTCCTGTCGTTTTCTGTCATTGTCTTGAACTTTATCATTTACCATGTTAACTGAAGCCTGTAGAGTCTGAGGTGTAGTTCTTGGGTTGTCTGCAATTTCTTTGAGCATTACATGGTCTGATCTTGTGGTAAATTTCCTGGGACGTTCACTTCTGGGAAGTCTGGCATCTGTCTTGAATGTTTCCACTAGTGAATAATCTTTCTCACTGTTGAATGATGGACTTCAAATTGTTTGGATATGGCTGTATATCCCTCCCAGACTGGTGGCAGCAACAATGGCTTCTTTAAGATCATTGCTTATGTCTTTCCTCCTTGGCATTGTATTAACACACACCTGAAGGCTCAAGAGGAGCAAACTGCCAAAACTTCTGCTTTTATAGAGGGGATCACACTCGCTGATGATTAATTAATCAAAGACATTTGATTAGCAGCGCCTGACTGCTACTTACCCTCTTGATTCTTAAGAAAACAATAAGAGTGTCCTTAGTTTGTCACGCATGGCTTTTCCATTTTGGCTTAGTTTTTGTTAAATAAACCATGGCACGGTGTAACTTGTCATGTGTTGTTGTTCATTTGAGATTGTATTTACCTAATTTTAAGA
Organism: Megalobrama amblycephala; assembly: GCF_018812025.1. Classification (NCBI taxonomy): domain Eukaryota; kingdom Metazoa; phylum Chordata; class Actinopteri; order Cypriniformes; family Xenocyprididae; genus Megalobrama; species Megalobrama amblycephala. The sequence continues at coordinate 18,331,382 of NC_063055.1, forward strand.
TTTGCCAAGGAGCAGATTTTTTTAATATATCCTGATACCAAAAACTGTTTAATTCAATAGTGTGTCCTAACTTTTTCACATGACTGTATGTATATGATCAAAAATAAGAACAGAGAGAGAGAGAGAGAGAGAGATAGAGAGAGAGAGAGAGAGAGAGAGAGGGAGCTTGGCTCTATTTTCAGCATTATGTGTGTGAGTGGAGAGCACATGTTTTCTTGGAGCCAAAAATGCCAGTGGTTAATTTGGAGTAGGACCATCACCTGAAGCATTAGATCAGAGATTATTCATGTGAGAATCAAACACACTGGAATGCTTTTGGCAAATATTCAATAAACCATATGCATATTGTATGTGTTTAGTATTTTCCTCCTAATTGGGTCAACAATTCATGTCTCAATTCAGTTTTTATGTAAACATATGGACAGGACAGTGCCTCTGGTACAATTTTTAGTGTGTAGATATGCGTTACTGAAGTGGCTGGTGTGACTTTGCCAACAGGACTCATTCTGGCTTGTTCACTTCTAAGGTCATGCTTCTGTTGAGTGGTCGTCACAGAGCAGAAGTGACTGTGACTCAAACTATAGATTTAGCCAAAACCACTCAAAAACATTTAGCAGCCGCATATCAACGCCCCGGCAACCACTTTAATGATATGTGATAACTTTTGCATGGGAAAGCACCACTCACGTTTCCTTCAGAAATTGAAAATCCCTTTTACCCTTTATGACCTTAGTCTTTACTGACTAACTCATGATCTCAGTATTACCATATCTCAGGCTCATTGTAGCATGAATCCTGGTGTCAATGGGAATATGGTAGCTATCTCTTGAACAGAGCAGCTGCAAAGAGAGAGGGGTGTTTGGCGAGCAAGCAGAACAGATTGCGTCGTCTCAAAGGTCAATGCCGCTTATTTCCTGGAAGGGCCCGACATACATTACCCTCGCTCCGGCTGGACATTTTCCACAAAGCAGGATGTCTGGCTACAATACCATCCAAAAATAAAATAAAAGCTTTGGTCAGTGTGGAATAGCATGGTTTGATTAGTGTGTTTATATATATATATATATATATATATATATATATATATATATATATATATATATATATATATATATATATATATATATATATATACACACAATATCTCACAGGAGTACACCCCTCACATTTTTGTAAACATTTTATTATATCTTTTCATGTGACAACACTGAAGAAATGACACTTTGCTACAATGTAAAATAGTGAGTGTACAGCTTGTATAACAGTGTAAATTTACTCTCCCCTCAACACACAGCCATTAATGTCTAAACCGCTGGCCACAAAAGTGAGTATACCCCTAAGTGAAAATGTCCAAATTGTGCCCAAAGTGTCAATATTTTCTGTGGCCACCATTATTTTCCAGCACTGCCTTAAAATGTCTCATAAAATACCCTTGAAAATACTGTATTTTTACAAACGCAGTATTGCCAACTGTATATTTTCAATATTTTCATTGCCAACTGTATTGGTATACAGTTATATATTATTAGAACTGTATACCAACTGTATATTTTCCTTTTTTAATAAAAAAATCAGTACAGGCAGGCAAAATGTAATTATTACATTATGAAATAGTTTAAAGGTGCGGTAGAATGGAAAATTGAATTTACCTTGGCATAGTTGAATAACAAGAGTTCAGTACATGGAAATGACATACAGTGAGTCTCAAACACCATTGTTTCCTCCTTCTTATATAAATTTCATTTATTTAAAAGACCTCCAAATAACAGGCGAATCTCAACATAACACCGACTATTATGTAACAGTCAGAATCATTAATATGTATGCCCCCAATATTTGCATATGCCAGCTCATGTTCAAGGCATTACACAAGGGCAGCCAGTATTAACGTCTGGAGTTGCGCAGCTGAATCATCAGACATTATGCAGGTAAGCAAGCAAGGACAATAGTGAAAAATGGCAGATGGAGCAATAATAACTGACATGATCCATGATATCATGATATTTTTAGTGATATTTGTAAATTGTCTTTCTAAATGTTTCGTTAGCATTTTGCTAATTTACTGTTAAATGTAGTTAAAGTTACTATCATTTCTTACTGTATTCACGGAGACAAGAGAGCCGTCACTATTTTCATTTTTAAACACTTGCAGTCTGTATAATGCATAAACACAACTTCATTCTTTATAAATCTCTCCAACAGTGTAGCATTAGCCGTTAGCCACGGAGCATAGCCTCAAACTCATTCAGAATCAATGTAAACATCAAAATAAACACTGTACTTACGCGATTAGACATGCTGCATGAAGAACACTTTGTAAAGATCCATTTTGAGGGTTATATTAGCTGTGTGAACTTTGTTTATGCAATGTATTAGAGTCACGAGCTCGGGGGTGGGGAGCGCAAGAATTTAAAGGGGCCGCACGCTGCATCTGTGCATATTTAATGATGCCCCAAAATAGGCAGTTAAAAAAAATGAATAAAAAAAATCTTTGGGGTATTTTGAGCTGAAACTTCACAGACACATTCATATGGCGTTATTTTACTGTCAATTGTCGAGAGCACATTATTGTGACGCGAGAGCATATCAATGTAATGCGCGAGCGCAAATCTGTCCGCTCGCGCGCGGATTTCCTTTGCTCTCGCGCAAATCTGGACGCGCGCGCTCAAATATACAGTGCTCTCTTATGAACTGCGTCTCCTCTCGCTCAGATATTGCGTGTGCACGCTCAAACTGTTTCCTGCGCGCTCAAACTGCACATGTGCGCTCACGAATCTCTCCGTGCTCTTGCAGAAATTAATTTGCTTTTGGATTAAATGCTGTCAAAAGTTATAAACCAATCAGAAGAGACGACTGATCCATGAAAATGCTACATGGAATCTTATTGGCTGAGAGTGAACTGCGCCTGGAATTCTTTCGACAAAGATATGTATTTTATTTATTCACAATTTAATAATATTTATCAAATGTAACCTAGTCTAACTGCATCACATTACAGGTCAAACCCCTATTTATCTAAACAAACAAACAAAAAATGTTTCTTAAAGTTATTGTGGTCATACGTTTTGTGTTGAAATTTAAAAAAATAAAAAAATAGGTAACATTTTACAATAAGGTTTTTATTTGTTAACATTAGTTAATGTATTATCTAACATGAACTAACAATGTGCAATACATTACTGTAATTATTAATCTTTGTTAACGTTAAAAATACAGCTGTTTGTTGGTTGTTTACTTCACAGTGCATTTAATAATGTTAACAAATACAACATTTGATTTTAATAACGTATTAGTAAATGTTGAAATTAACATTAACAAATATTAATAAATGCTGAAGAAGAGCAATTCATTATTAGTTAATGTTAACTAATGCAGTTAAATAATGTTAACGCAACCTTATTGTAAAGTATTACCAACAAATATCTTCTGATTTAAGACCGAACAAGATCAGGGTCAAATCGTCATTCCCTTAATACTTAATGTGGAGATCACATACCACCATAGTCAATTTCTTTTGAGGTCTGGAATTAATGATTCTGATACATCAAATACATTTTAACAGTCACTGGTCACCACCTACTGGCAGAACAGTGTAACAACATTAGTTTCAACATTCATTTAGCTACTTATTTTAATTGCTGAAATCAGTGTATATTCAGACTATAAATTGTTATTGCAATACTTGCATTATTATTTAATGTTTGCAACACAGATGTAGCAATAGTATGTTGTTGAAAACACTTTGTGAAGCTGTTTAAAACATATAGCTTACATGACCACTGCTTTCAGCAGCAATGCAAAAGCAGGTTTAAATATTCTGGTATGATTGTAATTTCAAAAGGTTTAATAGACATAACCGAATCGTTGTCATTTAGGAATAAGATTGCGTTCTTTTGCTTAATCGTGCATACACAAGAGCTTAGGTATTTTTGTATGTCATGTTTTATACCAGACCTCAAAAGAAATTGACTATGGTGGTATGTGATCTCCACATTAAGTATTAAGGGAATGACGATTTGACCCTGATCTTGTTCGGTCTTAAATCAGAAGATATTTGTTGGTAATACTTTACAATAAGGTTGCGTTAACATTATTTAACTGCATTAGTTAACATTAACTACTAATGAATTGCTCTTCTTCAGCATTTATTAATATTTGTTAATGTTAATTTCAACATTTACTAATACTTTATTAAAATCAAATGTTGTATTTGTTAACATTATTAAATGCACTGTGAAGTAAACAACCAACAAACAGCTGTATTTTTAACGTTAACAAAGATTAATAATTACAGTAATGTATTGCACATTGTTAGTTCATGTTAGATAATACATTAACTAATGTTAACAAATAAAAACCTTATTGTAAAATGTTACCTATTTTTTTTTTTTAAATTTCAACACAAAACGTATGACCACAATAACTTTAAGAAACATTTTTTGTTTGTTTAGATAAATAGGGGTTTGACCTGTAATGTGATGCAGTTAGACTAGGTTACATTTGATAAATATTATTAAATTGTGAATAAATAAAATACATATCTTTGTCGAAAGAATTCCAGGCGCAGTTCACTCTCAGCCAATAAGATTCCATGTAGCATTTTCATGGATCAGTCGTCTCTTCTGATTGGTTTATAACTTTTGACAGCATTTAATCCAAAAGCAAATTAATTTCTGCAAGAGCACGGAGAGATTTGTGAGCGCACATGTGCAGTTTGAGCGCGCAGGAAACAGTTTGAGCGCGCAGGAAACAGTTTGAGCGTGCACACGTAATATCTGAGCGAGAGGAGAGGCAGTTCATAAGAGAGCACTGTATATTTGAGCGCGCGCGTCCAGATTTGCGCGAGAGCAAAGGAAATCCGCGCGCGAGCGGACAGATTTGCGCTCGCGCATTACATTGATATGCTCTCGCGTCACAATAATGTGCTCTCGACAATTGACAGTAAAATAACGCCATACATTCAGGGAACACCTTAGACTTATATTACATCTTGTGAAAATACGTTCTACGGCACCTTTAAAATAAAAATATACATATTGTGTACAATTCATACTGTAGACTGTGTTGTTTGGTAGTTTGCTATTTTTAATATAGTCAAAACATGTTCTGATACAGAGAACGGAAGATTCCAGAAACAAGTGTGTGTGTGTATGTGTGTGTGTTTGTAATTAGTGTATGCCTCACTTCTAATACATTATTAGCAGGCTCTTCCAGCAGAATGAATAGAATGTTTTCGTAATGACCTCCCTCATGGCATCCCTCCCATTTTTCTGTTTGGTTTTTTTATTTTTTTATTTGCAGCTCATGCAAATTATGGTGCTGCAGAAGCAGCTCTGAGTCTCCTGGGCTGCTTCATGCAAATTGTTAGTGTTACACATTCAATGTGAATCAAGTTTATATGTGTCTAATCTGTAATCATTAGCTCTCTCACTCTCTCTCCTCTACACTGGGTCACTCCATTTTTTCTCAAGGCTTAGTCTATCATCCGTTCAGAGTTTTTCTGGATCGATGTTCAGAGCGTGGGCTGCCAATGCAATCATGTGCAGCTCAGGAGAGATTGGAACTGACTGCAGCGAATTGACACTAGTTGAAATGACAATGGCCTTTCGATGGGAGTGAATGGAGAGAAATGGAGGTGATCTTAGTTCTGTTATGAGGCAAAAGTATATGTGTGTGTGTATGTATGTGTGTTTTTATGAAGGAAAGTGTCATTAACATGATAGCATTTTATTTGTTATCTTTGCTCTTTTAATTACATTGTTACTCTGGGAGCTTTATTGGAGTAGAAGATTAACAGTGTGTTAACAGAAAGAAAGACCCATAGACAAATTGGTAACAGTTTGCAATAAGGTTTATTTTGGTAACATTAGTTTACAAGAACTAACAATGAATAATATTTCTACACCATTTATAAATTTTAGCTAATGTTATTCTCAACATTTAATAATACATTTTTAAGATCAAAAGCTGTATCTGTCAATATTATTAATACACTGAGAACTGACATGAATATGAGCATTTTTTTAAAGCTGCAGTTCGCAACTTTTTTTGTGTTAAAAATTTACAAAAATTATATAATGAGAATATACAACATGAATCCATTTTCCAAACCGTGTTTTTGTCTTATCCTGAATCATTATGGTACACTTATAATAAGTGTTTATATTCGGACTATTTCAGACCAGACTGGTAGGACTCGCCGCAGAGTATCACAGTAACTGCGTGACTCGCCATAGACATACATGGAGAAAAGTAGCTCCGGCTAGAATGTTCCTCCGCAAGACGTGTGCAGTTCTGTTTATTAAAGGTGCCCTAGAATTAAATATTGAATTTACCTTGGCATAGTTGAATAACAAGAGTTCAGTACATGGAAAAGACATACACTGAGTTTCAAACTCCATTGTTTTCTCCTTCTTATATAAATCTCATTTGTTTAAAAGACCTCCGAAGAACAGGCAAATCTCAACATAACACCAACTGTTACGTAACAGTCGGGGTGTACGCCCCAATATTTGCATATGCCAGCTCATGTTCAAGCCATTAGACAAGGAGAACGTCTGGATGTGCATGGCTGAATCATCAGACTAGGTAAGCAAGCAAGAACAACAGCGAAAAATGGCAGATGGAGCAATAATACCTGACATGATCCATGATATCATGATATTTTTAGTGATATTTATAAATTATCTTTCTAAATGTTTCATTAGCATGTTGCTAATGTACTGTTAAATGTGGTTAAAGTTACCATCGTTTCTTACTGTATTCACGGAGACAAGAGCTGTCGCTATTTTCATTATTAAACACTTGCAGTCTGTATAATTCATAAACACAACTTCATTCTTTATAAATCTCTCCAACAGTGTGTAATGTAAATGTAAATGTAAACATCCAAATAAATACAATACTCACATGATCCGATGTATGCATGCAGCATGCATGATGAACATCTTGTAAAGATCCATTTTGAGGGTTATATTAGCTGTGTGAACTGTGTTTATGCTGTTCAAGGCAAGCGCAAGCTCCGGGGGCGGGGAGCACGAGAATTAAAGGGGCCGCAACCTATATATCGGTGCATAGTTAATGCTGTCCCAAAATAGGCAGTTAAAAAAATGAATAAAAAAAAAATCTATGGGGTATTTTGAGATGAAACTTCACAGACACATTCAGGGGACACCTTAGACTTATATTACATCTTTTAAAAAGAAGTTCGATGGCACCTTTAACCGCTAGAGGGCCAAGAATCGCGGACAGCAGCTTTAAGTAACATAAAAATATTAATAAATGCTGTAAAAATGTATTTACTCATTAGTTCATGTTAGTTAATGCATTAATTAACGTTAACAAATGAAACCCCATTTCCGAAAAAAACATACAAACTCTAGTATTTCTCATAATGTCTTTCAAAGGCCAAAGATGTAAATAACACTAATACTAATAAAACATTAGTGTAGCATATGCTTATTTATAAAACATTTAACAAATAAAACATTTTTTTTTTCCTTTTAGGAACTAAAAGACTAGACTTAGCAAAGCAAAATTAAATATTTTTCTCCTGGGATATGTGGTTGAGAATCATCACTCTGAGCAAAACAGGAAGTCAGAATTTTCATGCTCCTTAAAGGGTTAGTTCACTCAAAAATACAATTTATGTCATTAAGTACTCACCCTCATGTCGTCCCAAACCCATAAGATCTTTGTTCATCTTCAGAACACAAATTAAGATATTTTTGATGAAATCCGAGGGTTTCTGAACCACATATAGGCAGCAACATCATTGCACCTTTTAAGGTTCAGAAAGGTAGTAAAGACATCGTTAAAACAGTCCATGTGACTACAGTGGTTCAAATTTAATGTTATAAAGTGACGAGAATACTTTTTGTGCGCAAGAACAAAACAAAAATAATGACTTTATTCAACAATTTCTTCTCTCCCCTGTCATTCTCCTACGCTGTTGACTGTTTTAACGATGTCTTTACTACCTTTCTGGACCTCAAAAGGTGCAATGACGTTGCTGCCTGTGTGGTTCAGAAACCCTCAGATTTCATCATAAATATCTTAATTTGTGTTCCGAAGATAAACTAAGGTCTTACAGGTTTGGAACGACATGAGAGCGAGTAATTAATGACAGAAATGTAATTGTTGTGTGAACTAACCCTTTAAATGCCCCAGCATATCAGATGTGCTTGTGAACACATGAACACTCACATTTGTGGCTCTTGTTTGAAGATAATCGCACCACATACAGTAGATGTTGTTGGAGTGTAATTAAGTTTTCCTCTTGCAGTGAGGGAAGAATCTGAAGCTGTGTGGAATAGGGGTTTGGTTAGGGGGCGTATGCAAATTTTCTGCAGCATTCAAGATTAACCAATGATTTAAGAAGTTAACCTAATTACACAGAGCTATTTAAAGGTGTACAGATGATTCAATCATAAAACCAGCATGCTGTCTAATGTGCTGAGTGCTTCTCTCCTCTCTTGTCATTTCCCTGAGTAGTGCCTCTTCAGCATTACTTTCTTGTACTTCTCACTTTCTCTCTCTGTCTGTCTCTTTCAATTATATTTTGATTTCAGTTTAGTGTGCTTGATTGGTATGACTAGACCAGTACATTTGTATTGTATGTACAGTGATAAATATGTGAAATATAGTCAAATAATAGTAGTGTAACAAATAAAACAAATTAAAATTAAATTAAATTACTGTTCAAAACTTTTAAGATTTTTAAAATGTTTTTGAAAGAAGTCTGTTACTCTCACTAAGGCTGGATTTCATTGACTAAAAAATACAGTAAAACAGTAATAAATAAAAGTAGTATTATTGCAATTTAAAATATCTGTTTTCTATTTTAGCTTAAAATTATTTCTGTAGTGGCAAAGCTGAATTTTCATTACTCTAGTCTTCAGTGTCACATGATCCTTCAGAAATTATACTAATATGCACATTTGATGCAGATGTCAAAACAGTTGTAACATTTGTACTTTCCTTTTATTTGATCAATACAAAGTTTAAAAATAGCATTTATTTGAAATATAATTTTTATAATTACTTTCACTTTCACAATTTAATACATCCTTGCTGAATTTAATTTAATTTAATAGCACATTTATCAAAATGTATTTAAATTAAAGTCTGTGAACAGTTCATAGGTTCAGGTAATTCTACAGAATATAAATATCTTGATAATATTGCATCAAAATGTAATAATTTCCTCTTTCTCTGAATGTCACTGAGGCCATGCCAGCTTAGTGATGGACTCGCTCTCTTTCTCTTTGTCTGTGGAGACGGCATGATTTCTGTTGACTACTGATCTCTGTAGTCCAAACCCTCAGTGTCAGTCTTTCTAAGACAGATGGGCCGCAGCGTCTCTCTCTCTTACTGTCTTCACTCACTCTCTCCCTGTCTTGCTCTTCTCAAAATTAATAATGCATTGACCAACCCTAGCTGTGTTGGAAACTCTCTGTTCTTACCAGGAATACACCCTGCAGTCTAAACGTGTGTTTATCAGTGTGTGCCTGTGAATGTTTCTGCTAGACACAAGCACATTTGAAAATTTGTACCACAAAACAACTAACCTCTCTCTCTCTCTTTTTATGTGTGTGTGTGTTGACAGGAGAGTGAGCTTCAGCATGTTCTGCAGGAGAAAGCACGTCTGAATCTCCGGTTGTTCAACGATACCCAGAAGGCAGCAAAGTATGAGCAGGTAAGCAGTCGGTCTCATAGTAGCTTACGGCTGCATGACAAACCCTCAGCATCTACTTGCTCACACACACAATGGCATTGTAATCCAGTCATGCCATCATTTGTTCCCTGTTGGAGAGCACTAATGATGTTTTTGCCACTCGAGTGGAAGTGGAGGATTGTTCCTCATAAAGCTGGAGGCCTTGGGCCGCCCGGCATACATTTCAGCATCCTCTAACTCAATCCAGCGAGTCCCCCTGCCCCACAGGAGCACAGCAGTGACCACCCACTCACTCACGAGATTGATGAGTTCATCTCTGAACGGGTATATCAATGTGTGGTGTATGAGTATGGAAGAATTGTGTGGAGATTTAAATGTCATGCTGATTTTGGTGTATGCTAAAGGAGAAACACTGAAAGAATAAGGTTTGACTTTAATGTAAAGAAATCACAGTTGCAAATATTTTGACCTGTGAGGAAAAAAATGCTAATTTTAGGTCGTAAGGAAAAAATATTTTGAACACTACCATTCAAAAGTTGAGTGGGAGTTAGGGTGAATTTCAAGAAATTCATACATTTATTTAGCAAGGACGTGTAGCAAATTAGCTCAGAGGGGAAATATTATTAAAGGTGCCCTAGATTCAAAAATTGAATTTACCTTGGCATAGTTAAATAACAAGAGTTCAGTACATGGAAAAGACATACATTGAGTCTCAAACTCCATTGTTTCCTCCTTCTTATATAAATCTCATTTGTTTAAACGACCTCCGAAGAACAGGCGAATCTCAACATAACACCGACTGTTACGTAATAGTCGGGGTGTACACCCCCAATATTTGCATATGCCAGCCCATGTTCAAGGGATTACACAAGCCAGTATTAACGTCTGGATCTGTGCACAGATGAAGCATCAGACTAGGTAAGCAAGAACAACAGCGAAAAATGGCAGATGGAACAATAATAACTGACATAATCCATGATAGCATGATATTTTTAGTGATATTTGTAAATTGTCTTTCTAAATGTTTCGTTAGCATGTTGATAATGTACTGTTAAATGTGGTTAAAGTTACCATCGTTTCTTACTGTATTTACGGAGACAAGAGCCGTCGCTATTTTCATTTTTAAACACTTGCAGTCTGTATTATTCATAAACACAACTTCATTCTTTATAAATCTCTCCAACAGTGTAGCATTAGCCGTTAGCCACGGAGGACAGCCTCAAATTCACTCAGAATAAAACGTTAACATCCAAATAAATACTTTACTCACATAATTGAAGCATGCATACAGCATGCATGACGAACATCTTGTAAAGATCCATTTGAGGGTTATATTAGCTGTGTGAACTTTGTAAATGCACTGTAATCAGGCTGTAATATAGTCGACAGCTCGTTGGCAGGGAGCACGCGATTTAAGGGGGTGGCGCGCTGCCTAAATCAGTGCATTGTTAATGATGCCCCAAAATAGGCAGTTAAAAAAATTAATTTAAAAAAATCTATGGGGTATTTTGAGCTGAAACTTCACAGACACATTCAGGGGACACCTTAGACTTATATTACATCTTGTGAAAAAGCATTCTTGGGCACCTTTAATTAATCATAACTTGTTATAAATAATCATGAATATTTGGGTCAGTTAATCAGATTAACTTAAACTAATATTACAATCAATTAATCAGTTTGCCCAGCGAACACTCAGTATTGATTATTTATCAATTCTAAAAAATGTTAATTTCCAGGATAAGGGAAATAACTTTCTTTCTGTACAGTACTATTAAGAGCATGTAGCTGTGATTACAATCGTTAAATTTACTTTGCTGCATGCAGAAAATCAGAACCAAATACTCATATGTCTTGTGCTCAGGTTTTATTAACTAAATCGTGAACACAACTAATCAAACAAACACATGCACTCACGCATACATGGGTAAAATGGAAAGTGAAAGTGACAGAATGAAACAATGAAATTGAGTCATTTAACCAATGAAAAGAACCATCAGCTTCTCATTTCAAAACATCTTGTTAAGAGGATTGTACTGTTTATCCTAAACCTCTTTTTAGTTAAAATGTACGATACTTGCATTGCCTTCACAGATGAAGCAGTCTGGGAAATCTCTGAATGTTTTGATGGCTTCATGAGTCGGTGGTTTTGAAGTTGCAGTTGATTTCTTCTATGTTGAATAAAGAAATGATGATATACTTGCATGGTTAGTTTGACTCTGTGATGGTCGGAGAAGTTGCACATGGCTTGATGTAATAATATTTCACTATATATATATATATATATATATATATATATTATTTATTTTTTTTTACTGTATTTTTGATCAAATAATTGCATCCTTGGTGAGCTGCAATATATATAAACAGTGCTGTAAATATATTTTTTCTTTAAAACAATGCGCAGTGCACTTTGTTGACTGGCAGTAATTTTGTGGCCAATAAATGTTTGAAATTATTCACCATTGGCCAAAAGTTCATTGTGGACCCTGAGTATCTGTCAGTGGTCAGAATGTTGGGCAGTTAGTGGCAAAGAGTCTGTATCAAAATATAAAATGATTTAATGTCGCACATAATGACAGAAAATGCCATGAATACTTTAAACTGACTGAGATGAGCAGTGCTCCTTCATGAATCAAGTTAATCATTTGATAAATGTCTCTCTCCATATGTTAAAAATGGATCTGTAGTGGCATGGGCAGCCATTCTGTATCATGACAGATACTTGCTCTGCATTTTATTAAATAATATGAGGTTTAGTTTTCCAATTCAGTGCTAATTTAGTGTCAGTGATATGCTGTTATAGTTTTTGTTAATATTTTAGATTAGGTTTTAGATTTAGTTAATGCTAATAAGCCTGTTCCATTTCCTTCAGTCCAACTAAGAACAGTTCACTGGAGCTTTTCTGAGTCCAAGGGTGCGTTTCTGGTATTTTCTAATCTACTATTTGTATGTGTCTACTGTATAGGGCATATGTCTGTGTGTTGGTCCTCAAGGGGTAAAGATGTAATTTCCCGAATAGTGAAGTTGATGTCCCTTGTGATGTTGATCTTGCGATGAGGGTCTTGAAGTATGAGTTTGTGCATGTTGTCATGGAAAAGCAATTTCCTGAAGACGCGGTTTATGACAACGTCAAGAAACATTGTTAAACAACACATTGTAAGTCAGTTTGTGGTGTGTATGTTTATGTGTAACTCAGCATATCTATTGGAGACTTTTCTTTGAGGGTCTGAAGAGTGGATATGAAGAAGTACTGCTCTCTGGAACTGGCAGATATTACATTCTTGTAATAACTGTTTTTTATTAAAAAAAAACAAAAAAAACTCTGAACTCTGCTGAAAACACACATGAAGCTTTTTACCAGTGTTTTATAAATGTTATGTTTCATAATGGTTATTATGTTTTAAAAAACATCATTATTATTATTTTTATTTTTATGATCTCCATAATGAAGCAGCAGCAGGTATATTTACTGGGCTCCACTGGTTATGTCTTCTACTGCAGCACCTGTGAACTATAATCGTCTACTTTAGTCTTCTTTTGATGTGCACTTTTCTGGTCTCCCCTATTTCTGTCTCACACCCGCATGTGTGATCTGTTATCTCTATTTATGCCTGCTAGCATCAGCACCCCTGTAGCCTGCTTATAGTTAATCTTTTAGTCATTTTGTGACAGTATTTAGTTGGAGGCACATCTTGGCATCCTATCCTGGCAGAGCAGTGTCCTCCTGCTGAGCTGTTCGAAGGTAGGCCTAGTCCGATACGTCAGAGTAGGTGTGTTGTCAAACGCTGTTGCAAAACAGGATCCCGGTCCCTCATTAGACATTTATGAATGCAGTCCCTATGAGGCCGATAGAAATACTGAGGAGGAAGGGAAAGGAGAGAGAAAGAAAAGACAGCGTTATGAAGGAACCCCAAATATGCAAAATCATCAGAAAGTCTTTGTACTGTGAGTGTGTGATATTTATATGGAAGTACAGTATAACACTTCCCACAACTTATGGTTTGTGAGTTCTAGCAGTACACTGTATGCATTTATCTTGTTTAAAGCTCAAATTTATAGGGAGAAAATGAGAGTAAATCCCCACAGCCCTGATCCAACATCTAGGAGAAAACCTTCCCAGAGGAGTGGAAGCTGTTAGGGAGGCGAAACTCCTTATTAATGCTAATGGTTTTTGGGTCATTGACATGACACTCATTTTTCTCTCCTATTCTGTTCATTTAAAAATATGTTAAACATGCAATTCATACTTGTGGTGATGCATCGAAATATTTTTTTTTTTTTTTTTTTTAGCTGAAAAACTAATCTAATGGGCCTTATCAATTTATTAATAAAATGTATTTAAAATCATCATTGAAATAAAAAGTGAGTTGTATATAACTATTTAAATTGCACATAAGGCAGTTTTTACAACAACTTTTTAAATTATATAATTATGTTTCTACTCTAATTCGTTGTTAAAATATAAACATTTAAACGGTGGCTGTAATAAAAACCATCAAAACACTGAGTGATTACATAAGACAACATATTTTGGGTTCATTTTAAGCAAGCAATACAGTAATTTTTAAACAATAGTTGAGCTAAATAGAACTATCCAGCACGTTGGGCAAACATTTAACCCAACCGCTGGGTTTGTCAATTTTTAACCCCACTTGGGTTGTTTTTATCCCAGCATTTTTTAGAGTGTATGCATATGGTCTTTACTACTAGTTTTAGCATGAAATATACATGAATAAACAACAGAAGGTATGTTGAAAAAAATATTTTTGCAACGCGGAAGTAAGCTCTTTTCTTTGAATGTCGGAGACTTCCGATTCTTTAGCCGCTGTAAGAAAATAACTAGAAGAATAACAATGTGCAGTAAATGTTAAAACTACAAGCCAGTGTGTTTATGATTATGATAATGAAATTAAATTAATATGATTAAACAATTAAAAGTTTGCAATATAAAGCAGCATAATAGACACATTTAAGTTAAAAATGGCTGCACCCGCTCTTTCGTGGAAAATAAGGTGGATATATTGGCCTAAATTGCAGGCTATAGCACAAACAGCTCCTTATGTTCCAATGTTAAACTGAGAGCAGTAATGGTGTAGCGTGTGAGTCATGTGAGCCTGCTCTTGCTTGAAAAGAATGGTCCTTCATGCATGACTTATTTTGTGAGTCCCCCCCCCCCATCTCAAATAGCTGTTTCAGAGTAAGACATCATTGAATCTACAGCTCTGTTCCAGCTCTCAGAATGGCAGTCATCAAGATGGCAGCTGCTCCATCTATACAGCTTGTGTCTATCCAGTCTGTTAGTGGCTCAGCATTAGTGTAAATCTTCAACATTTTTCTGAGACACTTTGGTGGACAGAGAGCTTGTCGGAAAATGAACCATTGTATTTCATGCCTGGACTATGATAGCATGCATACATACTTATATTAATAACATTTTGATGTGAAGCTTATACAGCAAAGCTATTAAAATCTGTTCTTTGCTAGTGGACTAGCTGTCCGGACAGCCATACCCCTGACAATATTACAGGAACAGTTTAAAACTCATCTCTTCTGTGAGCACTTAACTGCATACTGCTCACTCTTATATTCTGTGCTCTTACTATTTTTCTGATTCCTACCTGGTGTAGATTGTGTTATTCTAGACCATGTTTGATACTTTGTGTTGCTAGCACTTTGGCATTATTATGCAATATGTCATTATTATATTACTATATATTATTATTGTCACATGCTGTGATAGTTGTGATAGTAGCAGCACTCAATGAAGGAAAATATAAATGAAAGTCTTTAATAAACTTCACAGGAACCAAAACACAATACATACATGAGAACCAACCAGGAGTAACTAAAAGACAAACAAAGGGAGCTAAATGAAATGCATGTTAAACTAATCAGTAACTATGGAAACAAACTAGGACATTCAGTAATTATAAAAACAAACAAGGATCGGGACTAACAGGAACAGAACAAAACCAAACTAACATAAACCTGACATTACAAGGTGAAGCCATGGTGACAGTTGGCTGAAGTGGAGCCAGGGTAATGGAGGACTGAGGCGGAGCCAGTGGGACTGAGGACCAAGGCGGAGCCGGAGGGAAGGCGAAGCCCTACGGAGCTGAAGGGGAGGAGGGATGAGGTGCAGCCGAAGGCCCGGAGGTCCATGGCGTAGGCAGAGCGACGACTGACTAAGGCTGAGCTGGAGGGACAAGGGAGCCTGGTGGAGCTTGGAGAACGATGGTCCCATGTGAAGTCGAGGGTGCAAGAACCAAGGTGGAGCCGACTGGTCGACGGACCAAGGTGGAGTGACAGGCTTGGTGGCTCTGGGCTGAGAAAGGGGATCCATATGCCAAGGGGAAACTGGAGACTGTAAGACCTGAGGCAGATCTGCGGAGCAGAGTGGAGCAAACAGAAGAGCGGAGGAACTAAAGGGAACCAGCGGAGGTGGAGATCTGGCTGTCTTGGGTAGAGATTGCGGGGGAAGGAGGCTGAATGGGACCATTGGAGAGACAGGACACTTGGAGTTGGGCACGACCAGTGGAGACCCAGAAGAGTTGGAGCTGGTCGGGACCAGTGGAAATGCAGGAGACTTAGAGCTGGGAGGGACCAGTGGAAATGCAGGAGACTTATAGCTAGGTGGGACCAGCGAAGACGGGAGACTTTGGGCAGTACCCTCTTCTGTTTCCTCAAACAATTGCATTCGGTCCTGGCACAGCTTACCCTCAGAGGTGGGAGTATGGGTGCGGCTCCATCTCATGCCCTTGTACTCCACTAGGATGCCCTCTGTTGCCGGCTCTCGCATCTGGTCAGACTCACTGCTGGGCTTGGGTTCCTGGGCAATGTTTGGCTCAGGCTTTGGTTCTGCCACTTGTTTCGAGGCAGGCTCGGGTTCTGTGTCTATGGTGGGCTCTGGCTGCCTGTCCGTTAAGGGCATGTTTGGCAGCTGGCTGGGCTCTAGGTCCGTCAACATAATCCATGAATTTCCTTCGAGGACCATCAAAGAGATATGGGATTATGGTCTTTACCTCATTACTGAGTCCAGTCCAATGATCAATAACTATAGAAACAAACTGAAGGATCAAGAATGCAGGCAAACAGGAACAGAACAAAACCAAACTAAAACACAAACAAACTGAACATAAACCTGACAATTATGTTATTTTAGAATTATATTATATAATGACTATTATAATAGTCATCATTAATGTTCTTTACATTATTCATGTACATTTATGTACACATTTATGACAAGAAACATTTAGCATATTTTTTTCCCCCTTTGGTAACATAAGGACTGTTTTTATGTAACTACATATTTCATCTCATCTCATTTCTTTTTTTTTATTTTATTTATTATTTTATTTTATTTTATTTTATTTGCTACAGTACCTGATTATTGGTGAAATAGTACTTTGTGGCTGTGGTTGTAATTTAAAACCACAAAAAAGTATTTTTTTCCCTTGTGTTTTACAATAAATGTTCCCTCTAAAGTATGCAAATTTTGGCAATGTGAATTAGACTGCCTGTAAACAGGGTGCACGATGCCTGAAACAACATTCACAGCATGTTGGAAAATAATAGAGAAGGACTTTGTTGGATCATTAAATGTTGCACTTTGATATTATTGATATTCATTTTTTACCTGCCCACATGCTTTGGTTATCCAAGCAAAAATAAAGTTGTTATATTTACATTTACATTTATTAAAAAAGAAATATGGTCAGTTTTGATATCATTTTCTGTTTGATTTTTACTCGAAGGTCTTTTGCTCAACACCACTGGGACTATCCAACAACATGCTGGTTAAATGTCATAAGAATCAACAATACAAGTGTAATAGGTCAAACACATTTCCTCTAGAACAAGCATATTCAGCTGTAATTGCTGTTGCAGTAGGTGTGTGGGTCAGGTTGCAGATAAGAGATGAGTGTCAGATTGGACAGGTGTGGAGTGTGTTCTTGCTGCCTCTGTCTCTGTCAGCTCAGCTTTTTATCATGACTGACGCTGCGATCGATACAGGACGTCAACCCCTTTGCTCTTGGTCTCTCACCCCAGAGCTCAGTGCTGACTACACATGCTCCATTTATCACATATAAGTGAATGAAGACAAACAGAATACATAATTTTTCAAATGATCAAAGTATTTAATAGCAAAATGTAATAATTTGAAGAAACCTCTTATACAGTCAGTGGTGGCCAGAATTATTGGCACCCTTGGAAAATATGATCAAAGATGACTATAAAGATAAATCTGCATTGTTTATCTTTTTGATCTTTAATTCATAAAATCTAACCTTTCATTGAAGGAAAAGTTAGATTTTTGCTATATATATATATATATATATATATATATATATATATATATAATTTAATATTTTACTTTTGTTTTTTTACCAAAAAAAAAAAAAAAATGTAATTAAAATGTTTTATTTTAATTTTGTTTATTCATTTTTATCTTCTAGCTGGCTGTTGGTGAAATAGTAGTTGTAACGAAGCGGGACTCAGGCAGGGATCCAGTTGCAAGCTTTTATTATAAAAGAGCATGGTCGTACAGGCAGGGTCAAACCGGAGCAAATGGGAACAGCAAGGGACAGACAGAGTCGTGGTCACAGTACAGGCAGCAGTCATGGCAGGCAGATATCTGTCACAGTCCAGGTAACAATAAACAGTCCAAAGGTTGGCAGCAGAGAATAGTAAACGGGTAACAGACGGTGTGGTTAGTGTGGAGTGTATGCAGGTGACTGGCAGGGAGGATTATGGAAATTGAAGTCCGGGAAGTGACAGGAATCGCGACAGTAGTACTTTGCAGCTGTGGTTACATACTTAAACTGAAATAAAAACAGTATAACAGTGGAGCAGATGTGCCTGGTCAGGATATGAGTGTCTAGAGCTGCCCTCTCAGACCCTGATGTTTATAAGAGTATGCTGGAGGTTTGTAGATTATTGAACGATTTCACCTGTTAGCTTTGTGGCCACATGGGTCCAGATGGTGTTAATCATACATGATCTTCCTCTACCTCACTTCAGATCTACTGCAGTTTGACACTCACAACAACTTTTTTAAACTCTCACCTTCAGTAGTTCATATGAAACAAATTTACTAAATCAACCTATTTTGTATTCCTCTTGTGATATTAATGAAATAAAACACACAAATTAAATATAGGCTAAAGAGAGAGAGAACCGGGATTTAATGGTGGAACAGGGCCTAGAAATTATTCAACTGATTTCAAACCTGTCATTTCCATGAGCATTAGTATGTCAAGCACGTGAGCAAACCACTAGGCTACATCTCCGACATGTTTTTTTTTTTTTTCTTTTGGGCAGGATAGAATGACCTTTCACCTTTCTAACAGTGGTAAGAGGGGAAACAGTGTAAGCCTGAAGACATTCTTGATTAATCTCTCTCTTTTTCTCTCTCTCTCTGTCAGGTGAAAAGTGAATATGAACAGCTGCAGGAGGCTCTGTACACTGTGACAGTGGAGAGAGATTGCGCTCTGTTGGAGAGAACTGAGCTCCAAGGCAAACTGGAGAACCTAGAGCAGGTGCTGAAGGTGAGAACCAGCCAGTGTAAATCCCATAATCAAAAGAAAAATAAGTTGTAGAAAAAGAAAATCAAGCCTATTTTTTAATTTCTAAAATTATTTAGTTTTGCGTTGTAAAACATAATCTATCTATCTATCTATCTATCTATCTATCTATCTATCTATCTATCTATCTATCTATCTATCTATCTATCTATCTATCTAAATTACATAAATTAGACTTTTTCACATTTCAGTAAAGGGAATTTGGTCTGTGCATAAGTGTAAAAAAGATTGTTACAATATTAACTATATATGTCCCTAAAATAGGCTTCATTTTCTTTATGAAAAATACAATTATATTTTTTTCTTTAGATTTTTTGGGTGAAGTGTTACATTTTGTGAGATTCACCCTATCAAGAAATTTCAACCTAAAGATCAAAGTGTTATAATTTAGGATCAGTTTGGAGTATGAAATTAAATAAAAGTACGATGTGGAAATTTTTCTCACTGGTTACCTGATTATCTTTCATATATGTTGACTGATTCCAGTTGTCAAGCTCAAAGGTGGCAAAGTGAAAATGTTACAGTCCTTTATGAAACCCGGCTGGCCATGTTTAAAAAAAATGTAGATCATGACCTCCACTTTTCATCTATGTTTTCAAACCTTTTTTCTCCCCTTGTACTCTTTTATGGCATCACAGGATTGTTTTTTACCTTTTAGAGCTGTCGTACACCCTCAAAGTGTGGATCTGTGATCGACTACGAGTCCTGGAGTGCCCTACCCCTCCCCTAACGTCTAACCCTCTCCTGCCCCTTCCCTGTCCCTGCCACCTTCCATATTTTCCATTCATCAGGTATATCTAAAGACTTTACAGAAGCCAGCACTAACTGAATGTGGACCTTTTGACTGAGTACTAACAGCTGATCTGGATGCTGTATTTCAGCGGTTCCCAAACTGGGGTACGCGTACCCATGGGGGTGCATGAGGTGACATATGGGGTACGCGAACAAAATGCTGAGTTTTATCATTCATTTAATTCTGCCTCACCTTAAAATAACATTAAAACCGAGCATGCATTTTTAACAAACAAAATGCCACCTCTAATGTAAGAACCAGGAAATGTAGTGCCATAAAAGGTCAAATACATGATATCCAATCAAATGAAATCATCTTTTGAGATTAAAACTGACTGCATCTACACAAGCTGCATGCAAATGATAGGTTGCATGCAGAGTATGCTGCCTTAGCAAAGTGCACTACATTACTGTCATTATCGACAATGTACCTTTATAAAAATGGGGTTTTAGCACTTACTAGCATGAATAGAGATCGATTTAAGACTCAAACTCTCTTCAATACAAAAACATATCCCGTGTGAGTTCTTGTTTTTAATGTTGATAATATATATTATACAAGCAAGAATGCAATTTTCCCCAAATATCCACATGATTGCAAATGTGACATTTATTTTATACAACAGTTCGACAAACAAAAATGTAATATTAAGTGAAACTCAGTATTGCCAGTATTGTTTGTTATATTTTGAAACGAAACAATAGTTCCAACGAAAGCCTCTGCAGAAGAGGTTGTGCGTTTTCAAGCAACACACAACGGTGTTTCGTTAGTGAATAATTCAGTGGCATTTAACGAATATGGAGAGTCAATGATTCAATGACCCATTTATAAATATTGCCTGCATTCAAAAACAAAGTAGGAAGGCATCAAGGCACGTCCGAATCTAAAGTTAGCATCACTTCCTGTCTCCTGAGATGCCTTCCAGCTGATTGATTTTTCAAGGCAGCATAGATGTATCCTTCACTGCCTTTGATATCCTACAATCCTGTGTGTTCCATTCTGTGTCAGTTACTTGGACAGTTGAGCAAAAAATAAAGATGGCATCTGAAAGTTGAAAGTTTGTAAATGTATGTTTTTGACCATTGTTTTCAACTTTTGATGTCATTTCTAGAGAGAAATTACTATTGTAGTATTTAAATATTCGCTTAGTTATCATCAAATCTCACACTGTTTTGCTGTAGATCATTACACTGTTACGCTGTCTCAGAAGTCAGTTTCGTGAGAAGTCATTGCCTGATAGGGCAGCGAGGCAACAAGTTTTCGGATGCAGCCAGCCACTTGCTTCATTACTGAATGAATGAATGGACTTGATGGGTCCTATTTTAATGATTCAAGTGCATGTTTTAAAGCGAACAGCGCAAGTGCAATTAGGGCATGTCCGAATCCACTTTCTCTAGTTTAACAACAGGAAAAATGGTCTGCGTGCCCGGCACTATTCTCTTAATGAGTAATGGGTGTGTTTTGGGTGTAAGGTGCAATAAACCAGTCAGAGTCTCATCTCCCATTCCCTTTAAAAGCCAGTTGCGCTTGTGCCATGGCGGATTCACTATTTACATGACGGAATTTGCAAGCAGAAAAACTGCTTCTGTAGTGAGGAGATGGATCTGCTTGTGCATGAGGTTAAAGCACACGAGCAGACCATCTACGGGACAAGCTGGATTCCACCAAAGCATTTTTGATATATAAAAATAACAAAAATAACAAAATAACAAAAAATAACTTTAAATAACAAAAAAATATATTGCAACATTTGCCTTATACCAGGTTTTTGTTGCTCAATGGCGCAGTCTATTTCAGTTGCCTCAAAATAGCA
This sequence comes from Megalobrama amblycephala, assembly GCF_018812025.1. Lineage (NCBI taxonomy): Eukaryota > Metazoa > Chordata > Actinopteri > Cypriniformes > Xenocyprididae > Megalobrama > Megalobrama amblycephala. The sequence goes on from NC_063055.1 coordinate 18,353,254, forward strand.
ACGCGCCAACAATGCACCTGAATACACCTAATTTTCAGACCAGCACACCCATGGGCGCACAAATGGGCGCAAATGCATTTGCTATTTAAACAACATGGCGTGAAAATGACAACTGCGTTGTGCTGAAACTAGCAAAAAAACACTTTTGCGCCGGGTGTATGATAGGGAACGATGACTAAAGCTGGGTGCACACTGTGCTATTTATAATAGTCCTTTACAATTGTTGCTTGTCAGACTGTACGAACATGATCCTCATGTCACACTGTGGGATCTCAGCTGTCCTATATGTCAGACTGTACAACAGTCAAGACGCCTTAAAAATGGATGCGTGCTTGAAAACTTGTCCGGAGTTTTACATCATCAACCCACACACATTCGGTGACAGTGAGCTGCATTACACACGGGAATGAAATGGTGCCTAACAAAGACATCTCTAGTGTTAATTTTGATCACGGCTTATCTTGAAAAACAAAGACAATTTGACGTTTGTCATAGGAGAAGTCACACTGCAGGATTGTGCGCCAATTCGTCACTGCCAGAATTTCATTGGAGGTAAAATTTTATCTCAACGGTCATTAATCGGCTGTCAAACTATCGATCAAAGACTACAGATTTTTGCCTAGGATTATATGAATCTTTTAGGATTCTCAAAATTTGTCTCAGACGACCAAATCGTGACTACCACCTACTGGCGGCTTTAGTTTAGTTTAATATTTTAAAGTATCACTTTGTTTTTACCATCATTTCATATTTCTCTACTGAACATTTTTTATTTAAAACATTATCTCATAACATTAGTCTGTTTGTGCCATTGTAACTGAATTAAGGCCACCTCAGAGCAACATTGAAGGGGACCTATTATGCCCCCTTTTACAAGATGTAAAATAAGTCTCTGATGTCCCCAGAGTGTGTAGGTGAGGTTTTAGCTCAAAATACCCCACAGATAATTTTTATAGCATTTTTTTGCACTTATTAGCACTTTTTGGGGTTGAGAAAAAACGCGCCGTTTCAGTGTATGCACTTTAAATGCAAATGAGCTGCTGCGCTCGGCCTAAGAGGTGGAGATTCAAGAGCTCGTTCTCCCCTGTCAGGAGTCAGTCAGGACACACTATAATGACAGAAACTACGAATATATGCTGCATGGAGATAGAACAGGTATAGTTTAGTTTAATTACAGTTATTTACCAATGAGTTTTATGATGTTTATTGTACTTCACACAAAATATGAAACGTCTGTTTTCACTCTAGAAAATCACTGTAAGAGCTGAATAAAACACAGTGCAAGTGTGCATTAATATATTATCCATAAACTCTCTCTCCCTTGCATTATCATCAACATACATAGCGAAGTACACAGAAACACTCGTTACAACTAACAGTAAACAAATATATAAAGACCTTATGCCTTTTCGGGTGGTGCTTAATAAACTGGTAAACTTTATATCCGTAAATCAACTCCGATGAACTGTAATAAAGTGCTCTCACCTTCATTACTGCCATATCCAGTATCACTCTGGAGGCTGTAAGCTGGATCATGAACAGTTTCTACTGATCTACCCTTGAGTAATATATTTTTAGCACAGCCTCTGTTTTGTATTGTCCCTTTGTGTTGACCCTTGTTCATAAAGCAATCCGGTGTGAAATGATTCGCGCAGACATAAACGGATTTTGGTAGAGTTGAGGGAGCATTTTCTTTGAAAACAAAATGAATCCACCTTGACTTCAGCAGCTCAGATTTCGGGAGTAAATGGAGAGAGCTATGTGGATTAATCCATCCAGCTACAGAACACCTAAAATGCTTGGGAGACAATCTCGTCAGTGCAGTAATGGCGGACTGTACAACTGGCTGTGAACTCGCACAGGGCGGTTCTATGTTAAAACGGCAGTGTCTGTCCACATTCGTGGGCGGGGCCTGTGGCTAATGTGATGTCACATTGCCAGCGATCTGGAAACGGCTTGTTCTGAGACACTGCTTATGATATAAGGGGATTAAAAAAAAGAGGAGTGATTGGCTTTTTATCATTATAGGGTGGTTGCCAACACACATTTATGTCCAAACACCATGTAAAAGTGCATTTTGCATAATAGGTCCCCTTTTAAACTGCAATGCAAAGATGGCTTTTGTTAATACTGATTTCAGTTGATTGAAATTATTGATTTAGTTTGATTTATTCCTTTTATTATTATATTAATAATTAAATTAATGAAAATGTAAGAATTTGACATAAAACATTGAAACTTTGCCTTTATAAACGTAAAAAATTAACCTAAAAGTAAATTTAAGGGAACAAATTTTGTCCCTTCATGGAAAAGGTGGGACTGCAGTCTAAGTGGAGGAGAGGGGGTACGCATAAGGTTGTTAAATGCCTCAGTGGGTACGCCACTCTAAAAAGTTTGGGAACCACTGCTGTATGTGATTTGAATGGTCGGCCAGCTAAGGCACTGCGGAATGCGTTTGTGCATGACACAACAGTTATGCACAATTACACCCTCCCCCCACAAAATATACTAACCCAGCACTTCTTTTGAATGTAAGATATATATGCTGTTAATATTGTTTTAAAAAAAATGCATTTTTTTTTTTTTAAATTTCAGTTATAAGGTGACAGTTTTGCTGAATGTACAAAGTGAGAAATATGTTAAATCTATCAGCCTTGATATATATATATAAAAAAAGGAACTAACTAATCTAGTAGCATCACAATATTTTATTGGTTTAAATAAGTCTAAACCAATAAATTATAATTTGAATTCTATGTACATGTTTGTCTACTTGTAATGCAGATGCCTTATTATTAGCAAAATAAGCTGGAACAGTGTAATCATTATTGAGTGAGTGAGGGAGTGAGTGAATAAGTAAATAAATAAAAAAAATATTTTGTTGTTAAAATTATTAAGCTATTTAATAAGTAAAGAGTACTTGATAATCTATTAAGACATACAAATGAGACACTTTCAGATTTTTATTAGATTGCTTTGTCCTGTAATATGCATAGAGATATTCGTTCATACTTGATGATCAGATAACCATGACATATTTCACACACAGTACAGTTTATGTGTCCTCTGAAGGTTAGATTATTCTAACCTTCCTTTTCCCTGCACTCCTCTTTCATAGCAGCATGGAAAATCCCTCCTTTACCCTTTATCCCCTGTAACCTCTCCTGTCATAAATGGAAAGAAGATTGCTAGGTTTTGTCACTGTGTACTTTTAACAGGTCAGAAGAGCTTCTGGGGATGTTGTCGGGCAGTAATCGGCGCTGATTGAACATGCTGTGTTGTTTGCACACACCCTTTCATGTACAGAGCCGTGACCCTTAAGCCTTTATTGATCATGCGAAGCTCCGTGGCTGTGCTTAGTCTGGCTGATTGACATGATGCTTCACTTCTGTTTTTGCTTTACCTGAAGGGGTGAAGCAAATGACACAAACCTGATTGACGACGACATTTTGCTCTTGTTTTCAGTGCTTAAAGGGATAGTTCACCCAAAATTGAAGATTCTGCCATCATTTACTCACCCTCATGTCATTTCAAATCCATATGCTGGTACTTTTTTTTTCTTCTAAAAAAAAAGCAAGTGCAGCTCAAAACCATGCAACAACAGTTTGTAGTGACCACATCTGTTTTCTAAGTTTTATGGAGACATGTAATAACTTTGTTCAATGAACAGACTGAAATTTAGTCGTTATATCCCACGCTACATTTTAGAAAAACTTTAAGAAAAAATTAAGAAAACATCATCAGTTTGACAACACGTGTGCTGCAAAAGTTCACAACGCAACCAATACAGAAATGTGCTGCAAATAACCACAACGCACATACAATGAGGATGTTAAAATAAACAAAAAACTCAGTTTCAGGTAATCGACAACAGCACTGACGTGTATACATTGGACAATATACATGTCCCAGCCAGGTTTGTCACTTGTTTAGGGTCCCCTTGAAACATTTCCGTTGTTGTCTGTGCTATTTGTAGCGTGTTTCTGTATTTGGTTGTGTTGTGAACTTTTTCTGCACGTTTCTATATTTGGTTGATTATTTGCAACATGTGTTGTCAAACTGATGAAGACATTTTCAAGTTCAAGTTCACATTTATTTATAAAGCACATTTAAAACAACGTGTGTTGTACCTAAGTGCTAAACAATTTTAAACTGTTTTGACAAGATAAAAGAAAACAAAACTAATTCATTAGATGAAAATAAAACATGCAGATAGGCCATAAACAACTAAGCTCTCTCGGCCATCATAGGGAAGTCATTTTTTTTTATATAGATTATGAGGGCACATGAATTTTACAAAAACGATGTGCACGGATAAATCATTTACAATAAATACTGCAGTATTCCATAAAAAAAGGTGAATTTTCAATTTTGATTTCATGGCGACGTTATAAATGGAAACGCAAAGCCAGTGGATTGAAAACAATGCAATGTTTAGAAGTGCGTTTTACAAAGTTAAACTTCTTTAAACATGAGCGCCACATTTTTATGAGACTGTGTCATTTGTGAGGCGATAGCATAGACTGTAAAAAAAGATGGACGACGCGACGCCGCTTCCTTCCATTGTATTGAACTGAAGCCAAAATGGGCTGATGAATGGGCGCTGACACATTACGCAATACGTCAAAAAAAAAAAGTTTGGAGCCTGGGCATGCGCAGAAGGAATCGTCAGTGGAGCCGGAGGCGGAGTCGCGATATCAAACTTCCGCCCAGACGACTGCGTCATCATTCATGTATTTTAAATAGACTATAAAAATTATACACAATTTAAAAGTCTACCTATAAAATAATAGGCTATTCTGTTTCTAGAGCAATAATATTTTTGAAACAGCAAATTCAGTAGATAAAATCAATATAATATGCCACTAGAAACAACTCTAAATCGTCAGAAACGGTCCTGCCATTTTAAATCAAGTTCAACTTACGTTACAGGAGATCGACTGCTGTAATTAGAGTAAGCTATCATTAGTTTTGTCCTGCTAATTATTATTTTATACCCATAAAAATAATAAGTAACTGCCAGATAACTATCACCTGCTTTTTCCCGACATGATTAACATTAGGTGCGTTATCTTAACTAATAACATTTATTAATTAGCTTATAACGCCCACATTTGATGTTACAGAAAAAAGTTCAGTGATCCGTCAGATCCTGTAGGTCGGTTAGGACAGTTTACTGCTGAAAAACTCATTTTGTTGGTGTTAAATAACAAAGAAATCGAAAATTAACAGTTAGTTAATACATCTTCAGTCTCCCCTCGAAGCTCCGACAGTCCTCAGACAAGCTGTCAATCAATTTCGAATCATGACGACACGCCCCGTTTTTATAGCATCAAATTGCTAGCTAAAATCTAAATCATCACAAAAACGAACAATTGAATATATATCAGTGTGATAACAACTACCTTAAATGACCAAAACCATCTTTCAGAAAGTTTTATTTGAAGCAGAATTTATTTTTAAGTTTTCACTGAAGTCTCATTCGACTGCATTGAGAGGGCGGGGTTTATGACCTGTACTGCATCCAGCCTCCAGGGGGCGATCAAAGAGCCCGTGGCTTCACTTTTCAGAACGTATGAGACACACCCGGGCGATAGATGCAGGATGTAAGCGCAACAGTAAAACATGCATGTTTACGTAGAAAAGCTATGGAAAAGCAGCGCAGTGGAATGCATAAACTCGAACAGAATGGCCCCTAATTCTGAGTTGATATGCTCGGGTACGACAGAAATCTTAGCGTTTAGATCAGATACTACAGGATTAGAAGGGATCTCTGTCTTTGGTGCTCCTGGAGACTGATGATCTTTTATAAGCTGATATTAAAAGAGGGTCTGTAGATCAGTGCAGGGACTCATTTGTCGAGTGTTAACTGCAGCTAAAAGCTGCGTGACCTAAAAAGTTTTAATGGAATTATTTCACCCAAAAATGAAAATTGTATTATCATCTAATGCAGTTCCATATCCATACTGTGTGACTGTATGTGTGTATCACTAAAAGTAGTTATCCAACAGCATGTCCAAGCTGTTTTACAATGAAAGTCAATGGTTTCATGGCTGTCTCTGATCCCTATCTGCTTTGATTGCATGGAGAAAAAAAAGCAGTTTGGACATTCTTCTTAATATCTCCTTTTTTTTGCTCCACTCAAGAAAGTAAGTCAATTTGTGGGTAAGTAAATAACAACTGAGTTGTCTTTTTTGGGTGAACTATCCCTTTAACAATGATTGATGGTTGCTCTCATTCTGTCTGTGTTCATCCTTTGCTGAGTTTCCTCTCACCTCCTGCTCTTTCTTCTCTCTTTCCCAGCATATGCGAGAGGCTGCAGAGAGGAGGCAGCAGCTAGAATTAGAGCATGAACAAGCCTTGGCCGTCCTCAGTGCCAAGCAGCAGGAGATTGACCTTCTGCAGAAGGTGAGAGGTCAGGGTTTCCAGCCACACCAAACCATAGGATCAAGCTCACGCCCAGACTAGAGTGTACAAGACCTTGTGTCATGCTTAAGGCTTCTTGTGTCTGATTAAATACATTGATTAAACTCATCAATCGAGAATGGATTCTGGTAATAGGCGGTTTTACGTGGTTTCAGGCTGGTCAATGATGGTACACAGTAGATGGTTAATCAGCTGGTGGGTGGTTTTGTCAGAAGGTTTTGGACTGGTAATAGGGTATTTCTTTTAAAGGTGCCCAAGAATGCTTTTTCACAAGATGTAATATAAATCTAAGGTGTCTCGTGAATGTGTCTGTGAAGTTTCAGCTCAAAATACCCCATAGATTTTTTTTAAATTAATTTTTTTAACTGCCTATTTTGGGGCATCATTAACTATGCACTGATTTACACTCGACGCCGCCCCTTTAAATGCTCACGCTCCCTGCCAAACGAGCTCTCGACTATATTACAGTGCATTTACAAAGTTCACACAGCTAATATAACCCTCAAATGGATCTTTACAAGATGTTCGTCATGCATGCTGTATGCATGCTTCGAATTATGTGAGTAAAGTATTTTTTTCGATGTTAACGTTTTATTCTGAGTGAATTTGAGGCTATATGCTCCGTGGCTAACGGCTAATGCTACACTGTTGGAGAGATTTATAAAGAATGAAGTTGTGTTTATGAATTATACAGACTGCAAGTGTTTAAAAATGAAAATAGCGACGGCTCTTGTCTCCGTGAATACAGTAATAAACGATGGTGACTTTAACCACATTTAACAGTAAATTAGCAACATGCTAACGAAACATTTAGAAAGATAATTTACAAATATCACTAAAAATATCATGTTATCATGGATCATGTCAGTTATTATTGCTCCATCTGCCATTTTTCTCTATTGTTCTTGCTTGATTACCTAGTCTGATGCTTCATCTGTGCACAGATCCAGACGTTACTGGCTTGTGTAATCCCTTAAACATGGGCTGGCATTATGCAAATATTGGGGCGTACACCCCGACTGTTACGTAACAGTCGGTGTTATGTGTTATATGTCGGTGTTATTGTTCACCCAACGGTTCTGTGTATCACTACACAACACCCTTAGTAACCACTCTTAACAACGTGAAGTGTTCGTTCTCAATTGATATTGTTCATTAAAGCTTACTATATTATGTAGAAGAGTATTGTGAGAAAGAGATCAGTGAGCGAGTTTATTATCTGCATTCAGATTTAGTGTTTTCCTTCAAGTCCGTCCTATGTTCATAATAAAAAAATCTGTAAAATGTCCGCTGCAATATCTTGTCCTTTTAACAGTTAAGGGGTTTGCCCATGACTGAGAGCGCTAGTCAATGCATTTTTATCAGTTGCGTCTTGTTCCGTGTTCACAACAATTCAGTCTTTTAAATGTAAAAGTCTTCGCTGCTGACTGACACACTCATAAAGACAGTCTTTGCCGCCATCTAATGGCATAATAATGTAACTTCTGTTGCTGTTCATGGTCAGGGACTATTTTTTCCGGCGGAAGGAAGGATTTTATTGAAAGTTTACTTCATGAAAGTTGCATTGATACATATTTTTGGCTTTAATATTTGTATTGTGTGGTAACCGTTTTATAAAAGCAGTAAGGTATTCGAGGCTAGTGCTGTATTGTGAATAAGTCAAGGCTGAAGAGGTTGCAGGTACTCCGCTTTGCGTCATGCCTAACAACACCCTTCAGCCGTAACTTATTCACGATACAGCACAGCCTCTCATACCTTATTGCTTACTTAAATAGTTTGCCTTTAAAGGTCCCGTTCTTCGTGATCCCACGTTTCAAACTTTAGTTAGTGTGTAATGTTGTTGTTAGAGTATAAATAAAATCTGTAAAATTTTAAAGCTCAAAGTTCAATGCCAAGCGAGATATTTTATTTAACAGAAGTCGCCTACATCGAACAGCCAGTTTGGACTACATCCCTCTACTTCCTTCTTTAATGACGTCACTAAAACAGTTTTTTGACTAACCTCCGCCCACAGGAATACACAAGAGTTGCGTTTGTAGGGTGTGTTTGTCGCCATGTCATCGAAACGCTGTTATTTTCATCCCGCAGTCCAATCACAGGGTCTGATTCCGGCTCAAATTGATAGGGTAAAATTAAAGACATGTTTACAATAACACTGAGCGCGTGCATCTCCACGTTATGGTAAGAGGCGTGACCTTTCCGGGCAAGATGTGCTAAACTGCTGTCGAATCACAACACAGGAACCGCTGGCACAATCAGAACTCGTTACGTATTTCTGAAGGAGGGACTTCATAGAACAAGGAAGTCATCAGCCCGTTTTTATGACAGTGGAAACAGCGGTATACAGATAAGTAAATTATGTGAAAAATACTGTGTTTTTTTTACATGCGAAACATGAACACATGTTATATTGCACACTATAAACACAATCAAAGCTTCAAAAAACCACGAAAAACGGGACCTTTAATATGTTTTTACAATAACATGACTGGAAAATTGACTGAATTCTGACTGAAGGCTGAATTCATATAATATGTATCCTAAATGAATAATAAATTAAATAATAATTTCAAATGTTTTGTATCATTTGACAAAATTACAGCTTGTTTTGGGGGGGGGGGGGGGGGGGGATATATTATATTTATTTAAATTTGAATAACATATTTAAAGGGGTATTTCATGCTCTTTGTTTAGATGGTGATATTTAGAAATGTGTATCATATTTTTATGATGGATTTTCATCAGATAGATAGAAACTCTAACTCTAGGACAGTAAAAATCGTTACATACAAGGTATTATGAAAAGATTAATGATTAAGCATGGTAAAAAGTTTCCAAGATAGTTTTTATATGACTTTCATATAATAAAAAGAAAGAATTTAGTTTTAATTAAAATTCAACCCCTTTGACACAAAATTGCCTGAAGTTGAAGAAACACGCAATAATAAAATCCAGCTGTCAAAGTGCTCCTAATGAAGAGAGATGTTTAATGAAAAGGTGTTTCAGCAGTTTCAGGTAACTTACTGAAATATTCCACTTATTTCTCTTTTAAATGAAAAGAAAGTGCTTCTGTCTCACCGCCCACAGTAAATTACTCTCTAATGAAATGGCAGAGCGGGTGATCAAATATGACATTTTCTGCAGAATGCGAGAACATTGTCACCCGCTGAAACGTTTGAGTTACTGTCTGTCTTTATTGAATGGAGCACTGTGATTACAGAGGAGAATAAACAAAGAGGAAATGACACACACATACACGTACTCATCAGAAGAAGTCAAGACATTAAGAACGCAGTTTTGTTGTTCTAAAGGTCTACCTCCATACATGTTTCTGAAATCTTTTTACATGTTGTTGCATGTTTTACATGTTGTTCACATGTTTGTTGTTGCAAAGGCTGACACTCAAACAGATGTTCCTCTATTCATGTGGAACTGAAGGCTGTTTTGCACAGCTGCTGAGAGTTACAATAAATGACCCTGCATTGGATCACAAGTCTGTGTTGCCTAAAGCTTATTCAACCAAACCTGGGAATAGAATGTTTATACACTGAAAAGAATATGACAAATTTCCATCAAAAAACTGAACTAATTAAATGATGTATAACGAATTATGAATAAATGTATTTAATAAAAATGTTTTAAAATAAACAAGTAATTAGTGTGTTTTAAGAAATCAAAATTTGTTGGATTTAAGCAAAACAATTTGGTAAAAGGCAAAGCAACTACATTTGCTTTGGCAATAGTTAAAGAAATTGATATGTCTACATTTTAAAACCCGATAAGGTATGGTAACTCAAACCATTTGAGGAAACCAGTTGCCTTAAACATTTAAGCTTTAAAACCAATAAGTATGAGTACTGCAAACTCATATAATTTAACGGATTAATTCACTTCTGAATGAAAATTTCCTGATAATTTACTCACACCCATGTCATCCAAGATGTTCATGTCTTTCTTTCTTCAGTCGAAAAGAAATTAAGGTTTTTGAGGAAAACATTCCAGGATTTTTCTCCATATAGTGGACTTCAGTGGGGTTCACTTAATCCTTTAAGTTATCCTTTAAGTTAAATTCACTTATATTTTAGTGTTGGTTTAGTCAATCATTAGAGTAAACCCAACTTAAAGATATTGGGCCCTATCATACACCCGGCGCAATGCGACGCTAGGTGCGACTAGTTTCAGCCCAGAGCAGTTATCATTTTCACATCCTGCGCCATGTTGTTTAAATAGAAAATGCATTTGCGCCCATGTTGCGTATTAACATCGCACACGAGCAGATTTGTTTCCTCGCTAGAGAAGCATTCAGTTTTTGTACTTGCAAATTCCGCCATGTAAATAGAGAATCTTTCATGGCGCAAGCGCAACTGGCTTTTAAAGGGAATAGGAGAAGAGAATCTGATTGGTTTATTGCACGTTATGACCAAAACACACCCGTCCTTAAACTAGCAAAAGTGGATTTGGACACGCCCTAAGCTCACTTGCGCCATGCGCTTTAGACCATGCGTTTAGATCGTTAAAATAGGGCCCTTTAAGTTAATTCCACTCATTCAGTTTGAATTCAGGTAAGAAATCTAAGTCTTAACAACTATATAACTACTTAAATGGTTTGAGGAAACCGATTGCCTTAAATGGTTTGAGTTCATCAAACTCAAAGTAATAAAGTAAAATAAACATAAAACTAAGCAAAAACTAACATTTGTACAAAGCAATGACAGAACAGGAGTAAAACTTAGTAAGTTCAGAATACTCAAAACATTTAAGTAAATCCCAACATAACACAACATTAAATATTAACTTGTGTCCCCCTATATTAATCTTGTCCAAAAACACTCAAAATAACACTTAATTTCAACATTTTTTACTTATACAGTCTGACACAAAGCATGCTGGTAATTAGAAATGTGCTGCAACTCAATCATATTAAGTTAAGCTTACTACAATCAAATTTTGAGTTCACACAACTTTTTTTCTGTTAAGTACAATGAACTTTCATTTCACTTTTATTTCATTAATTTCACTGTTCGGTTTTACAGTAGCAAATTTAAAGATATTTAAATAGATGTAATTGAAACCATGGGCCGTATTCACAAAACATTTTATCTTACCACTAAGAGTTCTCCTAAATAGCAGTAAAAGTTCTTAGCTAAGAGTTTTCTCTTAAAACCTATTCACAAAGCTGCTGAGACAAATTTTACTAAGGAATAGAGAGAAGTCTTAAGCTAAGAGTAAGGGCGGGGTTGACCTCGTTGCTATGGAGTATACACACAGTGATTGGCTGATAGGGGAGGAGTCAGAGATTTAATCATAGAAATATTGTAGAATGAGGTGTCATATTTCCATATTAAAATAAAGGTTTAAAATACAAATGTTGCCCTATTCAAATAAATATTTTTTAATAAAAATGTTGCCATAGTCAAAATAAAATGTTGCCATATTGTTGCCATAAGGTTTTAAAATGTAGGCTAATTGTCACTAATTAAACTAGTATATACAGTTAAATGTCTTCATCTCAAGAGAATGCAGAATTCAAGCGACAAATTATGTTTTATAAACAAAGTTTAGGAGAAACACATTCGAACAGTCTTTCTAATCAGCTCGAGAGGAGGAATATATACACAGACGAGAGTCGACTCGCCTATAGTTACTTCGACAGTTTTCTGCATCCCTCCGCCAACCCGCTCCTCATTCTCGGCTGGGGATATGGGGATAACTTTGGATTTGGGCTAAATTTCAAGCTTGGAGCCCTCGATCCCCTTGAACAGCACACCAAATACGCTTAACATATATATATATATATATATATATATATATATATATATATATATATATATATATATATATATATATATATATATATATATATATATACAGTACAGTCCAAAAGTTTGGAACCACTAAGATTTTTAATGTTTTTAAAAGAAGTTTCGTCTGCTCACCAAGGCTACATTTATTTAATTAAAAATACAGTAAAAAACAGTAATATTGTGAAATATTATTACAATTTAAAATAACTGTGTACTATTTAAATATATTTGACAAAGTAATTTATTCCTGTGATGCAAAGCTGAATTTTCAGCATCGTTACTCCAGTCTTCAGTGTCACATGATCCTTCAGAAATCATTCTAATATGCTGATCTGCTGCTCAATAAACATTTATGATTATTTGTAATGTTGAAAACAGTTGTGTACTTTTTTTTTCAGGATTCCTTGATGAATAGAAAGTTCAAAAGAACAGCATTTATCTGAAATACAAAGCTTCTGTAGCATTATACACTACCGTTCAAACGTTTGGGGTCAGTAAGAATTTGTATTTGTATTTTTTTGAAAAGAAATTAAAGAAATTAATACTTTTATTCAGCAAGGATGCATTAAATCAATCAAAAGTGGCAGTAAAGACATTTATAATGTTACAAAAGATTAGATTTCAGATAAACACTGTTCTTTTGAACTTTCTATTCATCAAATAATCCTGAAAAAAAATATTGTACACAAATATTTTGTACAATTGTACACATTAAATGTTTCTTGAGCAGCAGATCAGCACATTAGAATGATTTCTGAAGGATCATGTGACATTGAAGACTGGAGTAATGATGCTGAAATTTCAGCTTTGATCACAGGAATAAATTACTTTGTGAAATATATTCAAATAGAAAACAGTTATTTTAAATTGTAATAATATTTCACAATATTACTGTTTTTACTGTATTTTTAATTAAATAAATGTAGCCTTGGTGAACAGACAAAACTTCTTTTAAAAACATTAAAAATCTTAGTGGTTCCAAACTTTTGGACTGTACTGTATATATATATATATATATATATATATATATATATATATATATATATATATATATATATATATATATATATATTACTCTATTCAATCATTTGTAAGTGTGAACTTATGAAAACCATTGCCATAGGTAATCAGACAATATTTATTTATTTGTTAAAGTTTTTTTTTCTCATCGTAGATTCAAATCTATAAATAAAAATGTATTGCATTTATGAAGAAAATGTTCAGCACCCAAGGCTCTATCGCTATTGCCAGGTTTCAGTGTCTTTGGGTGGACTAGGACTGTTTGTGATTTGGTCTTAGTGACTTAGGAGTCCTCTTGACTACTCCTAATGTTTCATAGATTTAGGAGCTAGTTTTAGCACTAAAATGCTTTGTGAAATACTCTTAGAGCAAAAATTTAGGAGTCCTAAAATTAGGACTGACACGCCCATTATTTTTAAGAGTTTCTCCTAAATCTGCAATTTAGGAGCTACTTTTAGCCTTAAGATGTTTTGTGAATACGGCCCCATGTGTTTAAATATTACTTTTGCCAGTTTTTTTGTTGTTGTTTTTTTCTAAATGTATATAAACATGTTTACTAGATTAATCCCAAGTATTTCTATATTTACAAATAAAAATACTTTTTATTAACATAAACACTTAAAAATCATTGACAGCACAACACTGGACTGTTCGGAACTGGCAAGCAATACATTTGGATCTAAATACATTTGAAAATGCAAATGTGAGATTTGGAGCAGCTTTCAGAAGAATGGCTGATCTGTCAGTAGAGTAATATAGGAACATATAGGAATATTTCTGGCCATGACTTTTATTAAGAGCATGTCAGTGACTGATTTGGTTAATTTTAATGAGGTTGTATATTATTTTTGTGTTATTTATAGGCTCAGGTTGAGGCTAAGAAGGAACATGAAGGTGCCGTCCATCTGTTAGAGGTGAGTAACGATGTCTACTCATGAATGTTAGTGCATGTGTATGTGAGTGTGCATATAAGCATGCGATTTTAAATCGTATCTTGGCTGACCTTTAAAGTACAGCACATTCCACATGCGTCATCATGTATTTTCTCATATTAGCCAAAAATCTGGCTACCATATGAGTCACATCTTAGCTTACACCTTTTTTATTTTGAGTTATTCAGACAAATTTATTAAATAAACTAGTAAGTTCTTGTGGAAATATCTTTACTGATTAGTTTCATTATTTAATGCTTTAAACTAATGTACATTTCTCTGACGCACATTTTATGATTTATTTACCATATTCTACTGTACTTCGTTCTTTTCATTCATTGCTGTCATTAATTGGCAATTAAGGGAAAATGTGGGTGAAAAAACTGTACTCATGTTGGGTCTTTGTGACTTTTGAAACTGAAGAAATGTTTGTGTGTGCAACTGTGATTTGTTTGGTTTCTTACATCTCTTGTCACTATGTTACTGGTCTTTTTTGTTTTGTTTTTGTTTTTTGTTTTTTTGCATATACAGAATCACTTGGACAGCATGCAGGTATTTTCGAGTTACTTCTCCTCAAAGTTCTCCCTCTCTTCCTCGTGTGACTCATTGGGGTAGTTCCTGTCACCTCGTTTAGCTGTCCTGTCAAATACCGCTCATATCCATGATTGATCTGTAAACATTTGATCAATATCTTTGATCTATATCGCCATAGATCAAATTATTGAATCGTTTTAGTACAAACCATCATTCTTCATAGTCATTTTATACATACCGGACAAAAGTTGTTTATGTGTTTTATAAATGTTTAAAGTATAAAAACAGGTCATGTTTTGCACGTTTTTGTCTTCAAAGCCAAATAGCTGCTTTTTATTGCATTTTATATTTGTAAATATTTATTACATTATATATATATATATATATATATATATATATATATATATATATATATATATATATATATATATATATATATGTAAGCAATAAGGTACGAAAGGCTGTGTTGTATCGTGAATAAGTCACGGCTGAAGGGCATTGTTAGGCACGACGTGAAGCAGAGTGCCTGCAACCCCTTCAGCCATGACTTATTCACAATACAGCACTAGCCTCGAGTACCTTATTGCTTTTATAAAACGGTTACCACACAATACAAATCTTAAAACCAGAAATATGTATTAATGCAACTTTCATGAAGTAAACTAAAAGCCTTCCTTCCGCCGGAAAAAAATAGTCCCTGACCATGAACAGCAACAGAAGTTACATTATTACGCCATTAGATGGCGGCAAAGACTGTCTATATGAGTGTGTCAGTCAGTAGCGAAGACTTTTACATTTAAAAGACTGAATTGTTGTGAACACGGAACAAGATGCAACTGACAAATGCTTTGACGTGCTGTCAGTCACGGGAAAATCCCTTAACTGTTAAAAGGACAAGATAATACATTGGACATTTAAACAGATTTTTTATTATGAACATAGGACTGACCTGAAGGAAAATGCTAATGCAGGTAATAAACTCACTCAGTCGATCTCTTTCTCAGTACTAGTTCTACATAATACATTAATCTTCAATGAACAATATCAATTGAGAACAAACACTTTACGTTGCTAAGAGTCGTTGCTAAGTGTGTTGTGTAGTGATACACAGAACCTTTGGGTGAAGCGGTCATAGCCGTGTATTATCGTGAATAAAACACAGCTATTGACTAATCAGAATCAAGGACAGGAACTAACCGTTTTATAAAGATATATAATTGAATTAACCTAAATTGTTTTTAATGTTATTTAAATCAAATAATATTTACAAACCCGATTCCAAAAAAGTTGGGACACTGTACAAATTGTGAATAAAAACAGAATGCAATGATGTTGAAATTATTTCAAATTTCAATATTTTATTCAGAATACAACATAGATGACATATCAAATGTTTAAACTGAGAAAATGTGTAATTTTAAGGGAAAAATAAGTTGATTTTAAATTTCATGGCATCAACACATCTCAAAAAAGTTGGGACAAGGCCATGTTTACCACTGTGTGGCATCCCCTCTTCTTTTTATAACAGTCTGCAAACATCTGGGGACTGAGGAGACTAGTTGCTCAAGTTTAGGAATAGGAATGTGTCCCATTCTTGTCTAATACAGGCTTCTAGTTGCTCATCTGTCTTAGGTCTTCTTTGTCACATCTTCCTCTTTATGATGCACCAAATGCTTTCTATGGGTGAAAGATCTGGACTGCAGGCTGGCCATTTCAGTACCCGGATCCTTCTTCTACGCAGCCATGATGTTGTAATTGATGCAGTATGTGGTCTGGCATTGTCATGTTGGTAAATGCAAGGTCTTCCCTGAAAGAGATGACGTCTGGATGGGAGCATATGTTGTTCTAGAACTTGGATATACCTTTCAGCATTGATGGTGCCTTTCCAGATGTGTAAGCTGCCCATGCAACCCCATACCATCAGAGATGCAGGCTTCTGAACTGAGCGCTGATAACAACTTGGGTTGTCCTTGTCCTCTTTAGTCCGGATGACATGGTGTCCCAGTTTTCCAAAAAGAACTTCACATTTTGATTCGTCTGACCACGGAACAGTTTTCCACTTTGCCACAGTCCATTTTAAATGAGCCTTGGCCTGCGCTTCTGGACCATGTTTAGATATGGCTTAATTTTTGACCTATAGAGTTTTAGCCGGCAACGGCGAATGGCACGGTGGATTGTGTTCACCGACAATGTTTTCTGGAAGTATTCCTGAGCCCGTGTTGTGATTTCCATTACAGTAGCATTCCTGTATGTGATGCAGTGCTGTCTAAGGGCCCGAAGATCACGGGCATCCAGTATGGTTTTCCGGCCTTGACCCTTACGCACAGAGATTGTTCCAGATTCTCTGAATCTTTGGATGATATTATGCACTGTAGATGATGATAACTTCAAACTCTTTGCAATTTTTCTCTGAGAAACTCTTTTCTGATATTGCTCCACTATTTTTCGCCGCAGCATTGGGGGAATTGGTGATCCTCTGCCCATCTTGACTTCTGAGAAACACTGCTACTCTGAGAGGCTCTTTTTATTCCCAATCATGTTGCCAGTTGACCTAATAAGTTGCAAATTGGTCCTCCAGGTGTTCCTTATATGTACATTTAACTTTTCCGGCCTCTTATTGCTACCTGTCCCAAATTTTTTGGAATGTGTAGCTCTCGTGAAATCCAAAATGAGCCAATATTTGGCATGACATTTCAAAATGTCTCACTTTCAACATTTGATATGTCATCTATATTCTATTGTGAATAAAATATAAGTTTATGAGATTTGTAAATTATTGCATTCCTTTTTTATTCACAATTTGTACAATGTCCCAACTTTTTTGGAATTGGGTTTGACATTACATTAAACTATTTTTTAAATAATTTATATGGAATAAAAAAACAAAAAAAAAAAACATAAAATTAAATCTTATTTCATTATATTTAAATATTTCAGTGAATTGTTTGTTACTATTATTTGAAATGTATATTTAAAATGTATGTAAAATGCCATTTTAATAGATATTTAACTAATGAAAAACAGATTTGTCTTTGAAAAACCATCTTTAAACAAAGGGTAAAAAAGTCTTCCACTGTAGATTTAAGTGTTACGTTTTTTTTTTTTTTTTTTTTTTTTTCCCAAACCAAGTTGTTTGAAACCATCCAGCTGTCCCCTCATTCCTCTTGAGAGGCAGTTTTTTTTTTTTTTTTTGATAGTACAGATGCTTAACAGGAGATAAATGAAGATGAGGGCAGCCTCTGTAGTTGAGGGCATGTTCATGAAAGTAAGTTTGTTCTCAGTGGTTAAAGTTTCTCATTCACTGCCTGATCCTTTCTGCTCTTCCTGTGTTGCGATGCATGTATGCTGCCTTGTGCTGAATCCTGTTAGCGCCTCATGGATATGTGCGTTTGCAGATCAGATCAGCAAAAATAAACATGACTGATGGATTGCAAAACGTGACATGTCTCCCTTCCACCACCCTCCTGTAATTTCCTTGCCTAAAAAGCCCTGTTTAGTGATTTATGTAAACTTGTAACTGTGCATAAACACATTGCACAAGTTACAGTTCCATGTTGACATGATTAAAATGCAAACTCACACCTCTAATGCAGTTAATAATATTGATGTACAAGTATTCATGTGAGTTTCGTCAAATCATCAGGCATAAACAGCTTTTACTGTTATTTTGGCATGTGTGGTACCCTCCTCCATATAATATTACTTCCCATCGCTAATTTCATGACCAAAAAAGAGATTTGTTGTACAATAACAGCTGAACATAGATTGACTCCTGTCTTTGTTTGATTCTGTTGGTGTCTGAAGCTGAGAAGTGTCCTACGCACTAAGAACACAATGCGATTTTTGGTAGGAAAAACCTCCTTTTAGATGTGGGCCATTCATGTAGTATTGTACTGTAGGTTGCTTACCACAGTTGGTAGAGTTCGTTGGCTCCATTCATTAGCTTTGTTCGGTTAGTTAATGTGAAGTGTAGATGTTAACAATTGTAAATGTCAGTGCTGCTAGAATCTTTGTGCTGAAGAATGTTTTTTTATCACAGACCAGACAAACTGGTCTCTGTACGTTTTTAATACTAGTCTTTCTCTTTTCCTTTTCTTTGCATTCCTCTTTCTCTTTTCAGGCTAAAGTGAGAGAACTGGAGGAAAAATGCCGGACACAGAGTGAGCAGTTTAACCTGCTGTCAAAAGAGTTGGAGAAGTTCAGGTTGCAGGCTGGGAAGTTAGATATTCTGAGCAGCAGTCAGCTCACCGGGAGCGACTCGCCCGGTTCACCCACCAAACCCCTCACCCTCTCCCAGCTCCTCAACGGCCTCACTGCCCCCTCCGGGAAAGGTACTGTGTGCATACTGAAGAAGATCATGTGTCGACACTTCCTTACATAGCAAGAAACATGGTATGGTTTGTTTTGATTATGTGGTGGTGAAAATCCATATTTGACATTTTACTGTTTCATTCATTCTAATTAATTTAAAGCTGCTGTCCGTAACTTTTTTTGGTTAAAAATTATCCAAAATCAATCAAGTACATAACCAATGTGTGTTCAAAACTATCTCCTTGCCTTAGCCCGATTCACAACGGTAAGCTTGTAATAATCTTTCATAATAAAATCGGTACTGGTGGGTTTCCGCGGCAAATTCGAGCATGCAGCCCTTCGTCTTTGGTCCAAAGGTCCAAATGACAATCATCAGTGACAACTGGAGATTCACCCGTAGTCAAAACCACAGAAATTGAAATCTACAGGTAACGCTAATACACACTAAATACACTTAGTCATGCAACGCTGATGTTGTTAACATTAACAATTTGAGAACAAAGTATAACAATAATAATAATTTGCATGGTTCGATGTGATCTGAGCTAGGCGATCGTTAGATTTAATGATGTTTTATTAACAAAGTTCGGGAGGAGCAGGTTCATATAAGTAACCTAATTAGCACATGTGGAAAGCATTCAGCTAATCAATTCAACCAACAACAGGAGGTATATACTGCAGACTTGCCTCTGTTCATTGACAGTTTATCCGCATCCCTCCACCACCCCATCTCCTCACTTCTAGTTCTATCTATTATTACCACATCGAGGGGAGTACTCTGGGTTCGGGCCAAAATTCTGAGCTCGGAGCCCTCCCCCCGGACAGCACGCCAAATACGCATAACTTTACTCTATTTAATTATATGGATGTGTGAAATCATCACTGGCAGCACGATTTATTGTAATGCCTTTTTTCTTAGTTGGTCAGAACAAAAGTGGCAGACATGTTACTTACTTGTTCAGATGACATTTTCTGGTTAAAATTCTTATTTTGGTCATACTTCCAAGACAAGATAGTATCCACACCGATGTGGTGACTGACAGCAAACATTAGATACCCAACGCACATAAAGATGATAATTCCACAAATAACTGCAATTGCAGGTTTCAAACAGGGATGGCGACAAAGAGGCAAAACTTATGGACTGCAGCTTTAAAAAAAGCAGATAAAAGTATAGAAGTACCTCAAAATATTTGGAAACTTTTGAGCATCTTTGTCATTGCGTTATAAAATCATTTTCATCTGCAAACAGAACTAACTTTGTTTAGTTGCTGTTTGACAACTATATAGTGGCTTACACTTTTTTAATTGTAAACAATACTATATACAGAATATCTATATACAGTATATTGGTATATTGATTTTTATCATTTTGAAGCTAAGAAACATTCTTATTTAACAGTGTTTGTGCTTTATTTAATTAAAATAAATTGCTTTTAGTTATAAGTTTTGTCATTTTGTTAATGTAGATTTTAATTAATACTTTTTATTCAGCAATGATGCATTAAACTGATCAAAAGTGAAAGTAATTTCTATTACTTCATATTCGTTCATCTTCAGTTTGGCATCTTTCATCCTTTACCTTTCCCATAAGGCAATATGAAACAATATCTAATGCTGAATAATCTGAAGACTGATAAGATCAACAGCAGTGATGATGTGCTGAGATGGAGGGAGGAGGATGGGGCTGTACACAGTAATGAAGTAATCAGTCACCTTTGTGTGTGTGTGTGAAGGTAATGAGGATTCGATGAGTAAGATCTCAGAGCTCATTCGGCCTCTGCAGATGACTGAAGGGGAGAAGGTAGAGCTCCTGTCTGTCAAACCCACCTTCCTGTCACGCAGCACACCCTCCAGCCCACGGCGGGCCTTCCTCTCTGAGGTGCGGCCCGTCATCGCCACTGCTGTGAGTATCTCAAACAAACGAATCAATCAGTGTTATTAATGTTAACCCTTCACACTTTTATTTTAGTTTAATCTTTTAAACTGAAAGTTAAATATATAAAAATAAGTGAGGTTCTACAAAATAAAATTGTTTAGATTTGCATCTTCTGAATGAAATACCAGTGCTTGCAAGCCAGTACAAGAATAGTGTTAATAGGCTTTAGACTTTGGTTCTGTGTGTAAATTAAATGCAAGCATTAACCCATATACAGTAGGCAGCTATAGATGGCTAAACAGATGCCAGAAAGAAAAGAATTCAGTTTCCAAATAAATGCAAGAAAGTCTAATAGCAATTCAGTATGCAAATATTATAATGATTTTATCCCTGTTAATTTTGAAAGATAGCAGTGCAAATCAATGCCCGATTTTTACTTACATTTATTTAAAATTTGACTTAAATTTATTATAAAGTTTATACAATCCGAATTCCGGAAATGTTGGGACGTTTTTTAAATTTGAATAAAATGAAAACTAAAAGACTTTCAAATCACACGAGCCAATATTTTTTTCACAATAGAACATAGATAATATAAATGTTTAAACAGAGAAATTTTACACTTTTATTCACTAAATGAGCTCATTTAAAATTTGATGCCTGCTACAGGTCTCAAAAAAGTTGGAAATTTTGAAAAGATTCAGATGGGAGAACATCTAGCAACTAATTAAGTTAATTGATATCAGGTCTGTAACATGATTAGCTATAAAAGGGATTTTCTGTTCACACAGAACGCGTTTTTCTATTCCAATGTGCTACTTTCCCATTGTTTTTCTATGTAAACACGCACTTGATGGAAGTGCATGACCATTATGCTCGCGTCTCACATCTTTTGCAGCGCCTCGCACATAAGCGCCATGTTTTTAAGATGCCCTGTCAAGTTAAAAAAATTTCAACTTTTACACGCAGTGCCGCTCATCAATGTCAGTTCCAAAACAGTGAACCAATCAGAAGAACTCGGAGGCGGGGCAAGCGTTGCGAGCTTCTGTTTACAGTAGCAAGTTGGCATGACAACTGTTTTATTTGACGGCAACATGGCAGAGGAGGCGCTCAGTATTATCTTGTATTCTGTTTTTCCATGTCAAAACTCGTATCTATCAATTCTGCTGTTTGCCTATTTCTATTATTTCCGTTATTGTTGTTATTGCGTCACATCTCAAAAGTGCGTCTCAAGACCCTCGCGTTCTACGCTGTGCTTTTTTTAACACTCTGAGGTCGAAGGGTATCGCGGCGATACCACTGCGTTTTTTTTTCTTACCAGTGTGAAAGAGACTCAAAATACTCCGTCAATGTTGCACATACAATTAAGAGTTATACACCATTTTAATCTGTTGAATATCTTCTTTCATTTGTGTACACTCAGAGTAAAAACAAAATGTTGTGCTTTTTGTAAAATAAAGAAAACTAACATGATGCGTGATCTCTCGTCTCCCTCTGAACGAAGTCCAATCTGATAGTTCTCAGAAAATGAACTGTAACTTAGTGAATACTAATGACAAAAAAATTAGACTTATGTCTAAAGAAACGTTGAAATGTCAGGTTTTAAATCGTGCAAGTCAAATCAAAAACAAACATTCTGTGTTTATGTAATCTGTATGAAAACAGAGCCATGTCAGAAGTCCGCGATTCAGCTCATTATCTGCTAATGCGGCCACGCCCACGGAGCCAGCGCTATTCAGAGGCAAATTCTGAGGCAACACATGCATTCATCATCTCAATCGTGTATTTATTAGCTTCAAAACCATTCCTGAGCACTGTGTCTCACGTTTTTAGACGCAAAGACACCTTCTGTGTGAATTGCCCCTTAGAGAGGCAGAGTCTCTCAGAAGTAAAGATGGGCAATCTGTGAAATAGTGTGTAAAAAGATTGCGGAATACTTTAAAAACAATATTCCTCAACATCAAATTGCAAAGGCTTTGCAATACTCATCATCTACAGTGCATAACAGCATCAAAAGATTCAGAGAAACTGGAGAAATCTCTGTGCATAAGGGACTAGGCCAAAGACCTTTATTGGATGTCCATGGTCTCCGGGCCCTCAGACGACACTGCATCACTCATTGGCATGATTGTGTCAATGACATTACTAAATGGACCCAAGAATACTTCCAGAAACCACTGTAGTTAAACACAATCTGCTGTGCCATCTGCAGATGCCTACTAAAGCTCTATCATGCAAAAAAGAAACCATATGTGAACATGGTCCAGAAGCGCCGTCATGTCCTGTGGGCCAAGGCTCATTTAAACATGGACGCCCAGATGACGTCTGTTTAAGGGAAGGCTTTGTGTATTTCAGCAGGACAATACAAAACCACATACTGCAGCTATTACAACAGCATGGCTTCGTTGTAGAAGAGTCCGGGTACTGAATTGGCCTGCCTGCAGTCCAGATCTTTCACCAAATTCCAACACCAAAACTCCAGAAACTCATAACCTCGATGCCCAGACGTCTTCAAACTGTTTTGAAAAGAAGAGGAGATGCTACACCATGGAAAACATGCCCATGTCCCAACTATTTTGAGACCTGTAGCAGGCATCAAATTTAAAATGAGCTCATTTTGTGCATAAAATTGTAAAATTTATTTTTAAATATTCTATGTTCTAAACATATCTATGTTATATTGTAAATAAAATATTGGCTCATGTGATTTGAAAGTCTTTTAGTTTTCATTTTATTCAAATTTAAAAAAATGTCCCAACATTTCCGGAATTCGGGTTGTAAAAAGAAACAAGAAAACACTGATATTGTCTACAAAATAATGTTTGTATAGAGTCAAATGAATAGAATAAAACAAAATAAAATAAAATCTATTTTAACTGATAGATTTTAGATTTCAACAGAGCAAAGTAGATTCTAGTCGTGTGTCGTACCACAGTGATTTGGCCATTATGAGAATAATTACAGTATACACTGACAGAATGTGTGTGTGTGAGAGAAAGAGTGTGTGGGTGTGAATAGTCCAATCTGTCTGCTCAGACTGTGCTCTGCTGGTGTTATTGGCTTAATCGCCCACATTATCAGATTGCACACAGGAATTTGTTCTCAATTAATTCAGATTTCAGTTTTTGCCAAAAAATGATCAAAAATCAGAACTTGAAAAACATGTATTCTCTTTAAAACCCATTGATTTATCATTGACATTCTTAGGCTTCACACGGCACACAATCAGATTTGGTTTTCAAACCCGTTTTTGAGGTCTGAGAGTTCCAGTGGCATAGCAAGTCAGCCCTGGGCCCATATGCAAAAAATTTGTAATGGACTCGGAGGTGGGGGTCTGGGTACCTGCATACCCAGACACATCACCACTGGAGAGCTCAACAGTGTAATTTTGCAGTTTGATTAAATATAATCTGCATCATGAAGTGTCACCAGTATCTACAACAGCACAATGCCAAAAGACACTACTTGAATTATGAAAAGCAACTATTTTGAAATTCGATATGACCAATTAGACTGGAAAATTGTATGTAATCGGATTTCAACCACATATGGTTTGTTGCTGTTCAGACTACCAAAAAAAAAAAAAAAAAGAATTTGAGTCAGATACGCCAAATCTGTCTAAACAAAGCATTAAACTCCCTGGGCTGATAAGGCTTAGCATGCTGCTTTATAACAGCAATAGTAAAGCAATAGTGTAAGATAGTAAAGCTGACTATTAACTCATCTATCTGCTTTTCCTCTCTCTTTTAGATGGACAAAGAGATCGGCTCGTCCCCCAGGTCTAAGTCCAGATACACAGGCAAAGTGCGACTGTGTGTTGCCCGCTACAAGTGAGTGGATCCACTACAGCTGTTGTAACATGTTACCATAAGTTACAATTGGACGTTTGGTGTAATAATAGGTTATAGCGTGTCATTAGCTGTAATGATTTGTTATATCATGCCATTAGCTGTAATGATTAGGTGTAGAATAGCATTAGTCACTGTATCAGTTCTGCCTTAAAGAAATATTCTGGGTTAAGTACAAGTTAAGTGTATCAACAACATCTGTGCACACAATCAATTACCACAGACACAAATTTTGACTCATCTACCAAGCACAGCAGATAAACATTTAAAATACACTGTCATACAATCATAGAAAACGTTTACCAAAAATACGAGATTTACATTTCAGCTTTTAAACCCTCCAGTCAGCTTGCCCGAGGGCTTCCATTGCTCCACTAGCATCACCAGACGGTTTTACAAAAATAATGAAAAATTATGTTTTAAACAGGTTTCACTTCACTATATCAAGCTGGCCGAGATCTGTTTAACATGTCAGGGAAATCATCCTACAAATCGCTTAGTAATATCAGTGTTTTGCACTAATAGTTTAACATCACAAACATACATTTCTCCTTTAGGTTTGATTTAATCAAGAATATACCTTCAATATAGGGTTTAATAATAATTTTTAAAAAATCATGAATTAAATTCAGCCTGTCCTCTATGCAGTTATAACCCTTACGATGGCCCCAATGAGCATCCTGAAGCAGAGCTCCCCCTGGTGGCTGGGAAGTACCTATATGTTTATGGGACCATGGATGAGGACGGCTTCTATGAGGGTATGTCACATTACAGGGCTACTTCAGAGTGGTTATAAACTACCATTCAAATGTTTGAGGTCAATAAGATTTTTTAAGAAAGAAAGTTTTTGAAGGTAGTCTACTCAACAAGGCTGCATTTATTTGATCAAATATACAATAAAAACATTAATATTGTGAAATATGATTACAATTTAAAATAACCATTTTCTATTTGAATATATTATAATTTATACTTGTGATGGCAAATCTGAATTTTCAGCATCATTACTTCAGTTTCCAGTGTCACATGATCCTTCAGAAATCAATCTAATGGTGATTTGTTGCTTAAGAAACATTTCTTATTATTTTTAATGTTTAAAAGTTTAATATTTGTGTGGAAACTGATTTCTTTAGTGAATAAAAAGTTCAGAAGAACAGCATTTATTAAAGTAGATTTTAAATGCCTTTACTGTTTGATCAATTTAATGCATCCTTGCTGAATTAAAATATTAATTTCTAAAAAAAATATATATATCTTACTGACCCCAAACTTTTGAACTGCTACTGTTTCCTCAGTGTGAACAATGCAGTGCCAGCGGTCAAAATTAAGACATTGACAAGTGCAGTTTTCTTTCCCATGTTGACATATATTTTCTGTTAAAACATAATATCGTTTGGTTGCATGAATAGTCTTTTCTCCCTCATACTCTTTTTACCACTTAATGCCCTTTTCTGTTCTCCAGGGGAGTTGTTGGATGGACAACAGGGTCTCGTTCCCTCCAACTTTGTGGACTTTGTCCAGGATGAGGAGCTTCCCTCGATTCCTCTCTTGGACCGCATCAAGGAACCGTCCTACCTCAACCACAGCCCCACCTCCATGCCAAGCAGCGCCGTGAGCACCCTCAGCACGCTGCTCTCAGAGAGGCTGGATGCCCTCGGCTCGGGTACAGGGACAGGCACCAGCAGCAGCAGTGGGGTGAGCAGCTTGGGCATGAGCATGGGGCTGGGCATGGACTTTCTGGGACCCTGCAGCAACGGCACAGGCACGCTGGACGTGAACATCGATGAGATCGGAGAAGACATCGTGCCTTACCCCCGCCGCATTACCTTGATCAAGCAGCTGGCCAAGAGTGTCATCATAAGCTGGGACCCTCCGGTGGTTTTACCTGGGTGGACACCCATCAGCGGCTACAATGTGCTGGTGGATCAGGAGGTGCGCATGAGCGTGCCCTTCGGCGGCCGCACCAAGTCTTTGATTGAGAAGCTGAACCTGGCCTCCTGTACTCATCGCATCTCCATCCAGAGCATGACGGAGCGGGGGCTCTCCGATCCGCTGCGCTGCACACTGCTGGTGGGGAAAGATGTGGTGGTGGCACCCTATTACCTTCGTGTGGAGAACATCACACAAATATCGGCTGACCTCACCTGGATGCCGAGCAACAGTAACTACAGCCACATGATCTTCCTGAACGATGTGGAGTATGATGTAGTGAAGCCTGGAGGGTACAAATACCACTTCTACAACCTGAAGCCCATGACGGTGTATAAGATACGGGTGGTGGCCCGGCCCCATCAGATGCCCTGGCAGCTTCCCCTTGAGCAGAGGGAGAAGAAGGAGGTCTCAGTGGAGTTCTGCACACAGCCAGCCGGTGAGTCAGCTAACACTGAGTGCATTCTCTACATGTTCATTTCTAATTACTAAGTGATTTTACATCTGGGTATCACTAAGGCTGTTAATCAATTAACCAAAACATTCAGTCAGATTAATTGTAAAATATTTCGTTGCGTCGCAGCTCGCCATGCGTTTTTGCAAAAACGTGAAGTTGATACTTCAAGATTGAATTGCTTCAATGGTAGGAAAATTTCTTATTATAGAATTTACATAAAAGTCAGGGGTCATGATTAATTGCATTGTTTGTTTGTTTTTGTTTTTTTTGTTGTTGTTGCAAGTGTTGCAAGATGTAATTATTACACAGTTTATTTTTATATATATGCAGACACACACACACACACACATATATATATATATATATATATATATATATATATATATATATATATATATATATATATATATATATAGATAAATATTAATTATTATTTTATTAAGAAATTAATACTTCATACTATTCATATACTATTCAGCCAGGATGCATTTCCTAGATCAAAAGTGACAGTAAATACATTTATAATGTTACAAAAGATATCTGTTTCAAATAAATGCTGTTCTTTTGAATGAATCCTAAAAAAAAATGTGTCACGGTTTCAACAAAAATATTAACATTGATAATAATAAGAAATGTTTCTTGAGCACCAAGTCAGCATATCAGAATGATTTCTGAGTGATCATGTGACACTGAAGACTGGAGTAATGATGCTGAAAATTAGCTTTGCCATCACAAGAATAAACTGCATTTTAAAATATATTTTAAAATAATAGTTATTTTAATTATAATATTATTTATTTATTTATTTATTTTACCCCTATATTTTTTAGCCAAATATTTTTTATTATTATTTCCAGGCCAAAAAAAAAAAAAAAAAACATCTGCAATACCATGTTTTAGGATATGATATCTCAAGAATTAGGATTGCTCAAAATGAGCACAATGTTGGACCATACTAAAATGCACCTAACTAAAATGTTAAAATCTCCCATTTTGATCGTGACAGGGACTAAAATTGACAGAAAGCCTAATCAAGGCTTATGTTTTCAGATAGTATCCTTGGCCTTTTTTATGAATATAATTAAGCCCACAATACCACCCACGCAGTGCTTAATTTGAGTCAGATCCTATTTGATCCTGTTCTGGAAAATGTCGGATTTTGGATTTTGTCCGTGTTTGTTTTTAAACGATCCAGCATTAACAATTGCAGTACATAGTGACAGAGTGAGCGTGGGTTTATTCAGTATTGGGAGGTTACATTTTGCTATTGGCCCTCAACATGTATATTTTAGGACCAATCAGCTTTCTTAAGTTCAAAATCACTCACATTGGTTGGTGCTTACTGCTTATTGTTTGGCACGCAGTGAGCAACGGAAAGTTTGGAGAGAGTGTATATACCTGACAAATTATTTTAATAAAAATATGTTAATATTGGAAAAATATAAAAAAGACAGTCAAGCATATTTTCATTTTTCATATCCGCGAGTAAAGCTGATGGTGTTTCTGATCAAAAGAGATCCCGAGAAGACGGAACTGCACCCTTGACAACTCTAACACTAATCAGGATAGTGGGAGACACAAGCCACGGGAGTTAGATCAGAAATCAATGTAATGAAAGAGACAACAACGTCGTCTGTGAGAGAATATCACTGATCAGCTGAATGATATTTGGATATTTTGGACAGAATACATGACAGAATAATACACTAGGGTGTAGGGCCATGCAGAAACTTGTGAATGACGGTCTTATAGTTGTGCCATCACATTTAAATGACGACAATGTATGTTCCGGGAAAACTGAAGTTGTATGGTCAGTGTCAGTAACAGCGGCTTTTAATTGTTGTTTTGGATCTGGCAATTGTTCATTTACAAATTAAGCACTGCATACATGCCTAGAAATGTTTCAATTTTTTTCCAACTTTTAAGGGCCAATTATGAAAATATCTGTACCCAGAGCAGACTCTGAAAAAAAAAATTGACTGGAATGGAACAAGTTTGTCTTTGTATCTACCAATTCCTATGAGACCAGCAATCATAATCCTTGTCCAATTATATTCTCATCCAAATATTTTGAAGATGGTGCTTCCTCAGAGAAAACATCCCTGCTATATCTTATAATTTGTCAGTTGTTCCTCATGGAAGGTCCTCATGTGTCAGATAACAGTTAACATTAGACGTGTAACCTTGATGTTTGCTATGCTGTTTCTGTTCATCAATTCACCCTGCTAAAGGAGGAGACTGGGAGTTTAGTGCTCCATAATGAGCTTCCTACCCTAGAGAGACTGTAGACAAGCACAAGCTGCCTTCATTAAAAGAACCCTATGGCATGTTAGCGTAAAAACGAAGAGCTGTCGGCTCTTGTTTTCATACAACACCTATTATGCAGACGTCTACCTGAGATGTTGATCAACTGAGTTGCGTTTTGCTTTTCTTCAAATCTCAACGCTGTTCCCAGCGGACCCTGAAGATACCTTGTTTTTAAGCTTTGGAGTACAGACGAATGAGAGCAGAGGAAATGAATGAATGCATGATGAATGGAAATGGGACGAGCGTTTGTCGCAGTAGGGAAGCAGAGCGACAGAAGATGAAAAGAGGAAGAATCAGAGAGGATGTGAGAAATGCGAGGACGGAGGGGGAGAACAGAGGGGGATGCCCGGTATTCTGCTTCTGAGGGAGTCCTCGCTTGCTCCTTCTTTACTGCTTCCCTCATTATTTCACACCGGCACACACACTCACAGACATATACACACTCGTTGCAATGCCAAGAAGCAGAGCAGACATGCGTATGAGAATGCTTTCAATGCCAGCTCATTTTTCCCTCCAATCCTGAGTGTGACAGCCATTGTCCAGGGAGGAAATGAAAGGCCGTCAGCATTAGTATGGCTGTCTCCTGCCGTGCTGTGGCTCTCAGCGGAGCCTGTGATTATTAACAGTTGCAGATTTTATTGATATAGAATGTTAATTAATCCTAATGTTCTGTTTGGTGTTGAGAGACCTGTAGACCCATTTAATATCTCATAAATCACTCTTCATAAGGTTGATGCTTCATGACTTATTCTAGTCTTATGTGAACGGATTATGAGAACTTGATAGCACGTTTCAAGTTTTTAACTAACAATGCTTTATTACTTATGTCTGAGTTCTCATATACCGCAGATATGGGTAATGTGCTAAGATAAATAATATTTTTTTCTGTTTTACACTGTAGAGATAAACTTTTTTTATTGTATTTTTCCAATTGTTCAACTGACCTCAGACACAACATTGCTAAAATAGTTACCAGACACTTTTCTGAAGTTTGTATTTACAAGATTGTTAGGCTACCATCTTAACTTGTGTCCTTAGAAACCAGAAGAACAACCTCTGTGACTTGTCACAGGAAGAACCTTTGATCAACTTTCTTTGCTTTTTACTTCAACCTTTTTTAACTTTGCCATCCTTATTTGGGTAGGTTTTAGTTACGATCTGAACTGGCCAGTCATTTATTTTCTCCTGGGCATCTTTCAGAAGCACAACATCTCCAATTTGTAGGATTGGCTTAGCTATGCACCACTTGTGACGTCCTTGAAGTCCACTCAAATATTCATTCTTCCATCTTCCCCAGGAGACACTGACTAAATACTGAACGTGACGCCACTGTGCTCAGCATAGATCATGATTTTCAAATGGTCCAGGTGGTACTGGTGGGGTTCCAATTTTCTGAGTGAGCAGCATGGCTGTCGTAAGTATCATTGGTTGTTCTGGATCAGTGTAGACTGCTGACTGAACTGCAGACTGCAGTTAAGGGACGAGCATTCACAATTGCACTCACTTCTTCCATGAATGTTACCAAAACTTCATGTGTGAGCCTTGCAGGGCTATCGAGATACGTTGGGCAACTCCATTCATGTGCTTCGAGAACCCTGCCATATGTAAAGCATGTGGAGGATTGAACTGCCACCACTGGTTATCCGATAGGTAAACCTGGATGTTTGTGTTGTGGCAACCTTGCTTGTCAATTTGTAGCTTTTTGCAGGATCTGACAAAGTTGTTTCCACAATCAGACCTCAGGATCTTGATAGGGCCTCTGATGGCAAAGAAACATGGCAGGGAATTGATAAAACATGAGGCAATCATAGACTCCATCAGTTCTAGGTGGATCGTACATGAAGTTTACCAGGTATGAGAGCTGGATACAGTTCTTTAGAGAGTAGTCAAGCTCTCACTAGCCGGCCTCTGACACTGAGAAGCCCTTCTATGTCAATAAATGGACAGAGTTTGACGAGAGGACTTGACCATTGGACAGACTGACCCTGTTCTAAGCATTTAAAGTCACCTCTGTAGACTTCTCTGTGGACCGTTCAAATGATTGTAGACTTAGCCTGCTTTAGCTGCTCTTCCTCCTTATTCTTGTTTAATGTGCCACCCATGACAGCGTCATCGGCTGGATTAAGATGAGTGGGTACAAAGTTCCACTGATGCGGTTGTATGTGTCTAATGCGCTATACTCAGTTGTGAACATAGATGTAGTAATGCCTTGTCTCTTTGGAAATGTATCCTAGCACTACCTTAGAGTCAGTGTAGAATCTCACATTTTTCCTTGTGCAGAATAATATCACAATCATCTGCATCTCCGGAGATGTCTCTCAGGATGGAGCAACCCTCAGTACTTTCAGGTATTATAAATCCAAGAGGATCGTACAAGCTGTTCATGGTGGACAGCACTCCTCACTTAGTGTAAGGCTTGTCACTGATGGATACTTGAAAAACATCTGTTGACAAGTCCCAGCCCAATCCTAAGCGTTGTTGGATGGCTGGTGAGTTTAGAGCAAGATCAAGGCCCTGCAAAGTAGTTGCAAGATCCTCATTTGGGAAGGCTCTTGTGACGACGGGGCTGTTGGATGATATTTTGTGTATGAAGAGGTTGGACTGTGCTAGCATCTGTTGAGCTCTGTGCAGTACACCAATGGGCTCTGATTCTGAACTGAATGATTTCAGCCCATCGTCAACATAGAAATGCTGTTCAATTAACAGCCTTGCATCACTTCCATACTCTTGCTCTCCCTCTACAGCTGCTCTCTTGAACCTGTATACAGCTACTGACAGAGAGGGGAGATTTCCGAAAACGTGGGCCCTCCACAAAAATCTCTATCAAGGTTGTGATCCTGAAACCACAGGAATCACAAGCAATCACAATGCTCCTCTTTGACCAAAAAGATGTGAAACATTTGCTCAGTGTCCGCCATCACCGCATAAGATCTTAAGCGGATGATCACACCTGTCAGGCTGTTGTTCAGGTCTGGGCCTTTAAGGAGAACTTGATTTAGGGAGATGTTGTATTGGTCACTTGAATCAAACACTATCCTGATCTTCCCTGGATTTTGTTGGTAATAAATGCCAAAATTTGGAAGGTACCAACATTCCTTGGTACCAACATTGCCTCCCAAGAAGGGAGGCAATCTCAGCATGTCCTTTTTTGAACATTGTCTCCATGAATTCCACATAATGGTCTTTCATGTCTGTCTTCTTTTCAGAGTACGAAGAAGTGATAAGAGTTAACTGACAGCCTGGTCTCTAATGTTGGGCAAATGGTGGTGAATTAATTGTCCGTAAAGTCCAGGAAAGCCTCATCTTCACCAGTGCGAGAATATTGTCTTCATTGGTTTGTTTGCAGATATGTTTCCCATTCTCATCTTCAAGCCATTGCATCTCAGATACCGCTACTGGACATTCTCACAGGGAGAGATCTTATCTGTGCACATAAGGTCCGCAGACAGCACAATGGACCCCACAATGTTACATATTCCCAACTCCTCAACCTGGGATGGGTGATAGTAGGAGAGGTGTGCCTCGGCGGTGATCACAAACCCACTGTGAGCACTTTCAAAACTAGTGTGCTTGGGAACAGCAGGCCCAGCTTTTTCACACCTTCCAAAAATAGCATCTGTTTTAAAGGTTCAAAAAAGTAAAGACCCCAGACTCTTAACAAGGAGAACAAAATTATCTAATAACATTGGGAGTGTCAGAAGCATCAACTATACTTCATCCAAGCTCTCAACCACAAAGTCTTTTGCTCTTCTCCCACTAGTATAAACTGAGCCTAAGCATGTTCTCATCGTGTAAGGGAAGACTTCACCTTGAAAATTGAACATAGGAAAGAAGGCTGACCTTGCTAGAGATATGTTAGTCTGATCATTCAACATGATGTACATATGCTTTTCCTCAGGATGCTCGTCAGGTTAAATATTGACTAGACTGATTTTCGAGCATGGTTTTCCTTGTAGCCCTGTTCCACATATTTCCGTTCAGGCAAATGTGGTCACTGTGGAGGTTGGTTTCTCTTGTTCCCCACCTTGAGCCTATGTTGATGTGGTAGGTCCCTTTTCAAGCCATGGAGGTGAATCCTCATGAAGAGCAGAGACATGGTCAGGGTTATTGCATTCTGAACAATGGATAGTCACCCTGCAATCTTTGGCCCTGTGATTTGAGGAAACGCAGCACTTGTAGCAGATAGAATTCTCCTTGAGAAACCTCTTCCTTTCAGCTGAGGACTTCATTCTGAAACCTCTGCATTTTACTAATGAGTTCTTTCAGGTTAACTCAACTGGCGTTGGAACTTACAGACGTGTTTGTCTCTACCTCTGTTTTGCTGGCAGAGACAGAAGCTCTGAATCTTGACTGCTTCATTGGGATCTTTTCAGCTTTAAGAGATGTGCTGGAACACTGAAAAGAGAAGCTGGTATCTGTTGCTCATTGAAAAACACATTGACAATCTCAACAAAGTATGAAAAAGCATGATAATAAAGTAGATATTCTTTCTTGTATTTCGTTCCCTTAATGATTCATGCTTCCAGAAGACTGTGAGGCAGTTTCTCGACAATTGAGTTTGTTCCCTTAATAGCCTTCCTCTTTCACTGATTGCACCTCCAGGAGCAGATCTGCGAGCTCTTGCAACTGATTGAAATCTCTGTGAGAAATCTTAGCAAAACTCATTTGAATAAGATTTGAATAAGAATGCTTCAGTCACCTCTGGGGAACCATATTTTCTGTTTAGACATTGCCACAAAAGTCTAAGGCCTGCTTCAGGATCGCGTACATGGACCGCTCTTATCCTCAGAGCATGTTGGATGAACTTACCTTTGAGCCACTTGGTATACAAATTGAGGTCTTTAGTGAGAAGATCATGATGTGCAAGAAACAAAGCAAGATCAGACACTTCGCTGGATCGAGGTGCTGGCGTACTTGGTGAGCAGGAGTTTCATTTTCGTCGTTTGCAAATTGCAGCATATTCCAATACCCTTTCTGTTGTGAGAGCTGCTTCAGCTTCACCCTTCTCTTTCAGAGCATTCAGCATTGCTTCAATCCTAGCCTTGTCCATCTCCATATCTATCTGGCGCTTTGCAAACTCAGCTCTTGTGCGTGCAGCCTCTGCCTTTACACGTGCCTCAGCTGCAGCTTGGCTAGACCTATTGGAGCGACGTGAGGATGAAGCGTTGCTGGCTGAG
Organism: Megalobrama amblycephala; assembly: GCF_018812025.1. Lineage (NCBI taxonomy): Eukaryota > Metazoa > Chordata > Actinopteri > Cypriniformes > Xenocyprididae > Megalobrama > Megalobrama amblycephala. The sequence goes on from NC_063055.1 coordinate 18,387,878, forward strand.
GATTTAGCCCCTGACCTGGTTTCCAGTTTGGAAACTTGGCTGTGTTTCAACGAGTGTGACATTCTGGACTTTTCCGGAGATAGGATGCATGCAATCCACTACAAGGCTCTCAATGCAAAGTTAATCTTTTCACTCTTCTGCCCTCAGCTTGAGTTTTTCTTATTTTGCTTTGGCAGCGAGCTAAACAAAGCCCCAGTAAAGGTTGTAGACAGAAGTCAGGGTCAAACTCTCTTTACTGGAGACCAATTTGTGAAACTGCAACACAAATGAACAAAGATATTGAAAAAAATACTGTCTCTTACAAAGTTACAGTCACTTCACATAGCTCAAAACAATATGTAAAATGCTTTTAAATATAAGATGCATATAAATAACCTTTACACAACTTTGAACAAAGCAATGTTAAGATGAATACACATTCTAATATCTCAATTATGTGCCTCAAGTTACATTTACCATGTCACATGTAATTCTTAAACATATGCATAACTTATCAAAATTCAGATAATCATATGTTACTGTATAAATTAACCTTTTAAACTTACAGATTGTGCTTTTTCAAGAGCAAAATGAGAAAGATGGGCTTAGATGCACATCTGCACTGCACAATGAGCTCTGAAATTCAAAACAGCTGATGTATTACTAAAAGTGACAGAGTTCTTAAACTAACCACTAGGTGTCAGTACTGATAAAGTAAACTATAATATTACTAGGGCTGGGATACTCACCAAGGCTGCATTTATTTTATCAAAATACAGTAAAAACAGTAATATCATGAAATATTATTACAATTAAAAACAAAATTATTCCTGTGATAGCAAAGCTGAATTTTTCAGCAGTCATTACTACAGTCTCCAATTTCACATGATCCTTCAGAAATCATTATTTGATTGTGCTGATTCGGTGCTCAAGAATCATTTATTATTATTATCAACCTGTGATACATTTCAGGGTTCTTCAATACATGAAAAGTTCAAAAGAACAGCATTTATTTGAAAGAAAGCTTGTGTAGCATTATAAATGTCTTTACTGTCACTTTTTGATCAATTTAAAACATCTTTGCTGTATAAAATATAAATTTCTTTACTACTAATAACAATACTATTTACCCCAAATGTTTGAATGGTAGTGTGTCTTATCAAATAAGCATGATGAATCAATTAATCTATTTGCCAGTGTTAGTTGAAGCTGGGAATTCTATAAAATCAAATAAACAAATTTGTTGGTGTGCAAAAGCACCACTTACCTTTTAAAGTAAATACATTTTATAATTGTCATTTAATTGTATAAACATTTATAAACAACAACACAATTAATTTTACCTTCAATAAAATTTAAAGAAATTTGTGAAAACCCAGTTTAGTTTAGACTTTTTAGTTTTAAAGACCATGAAGAAAATGCAAGAAATTGTGCTTTTAAATTGTGAAAAGAATGCTTTTTTTCCCTCCCACAATGCCTATTTCTGATGTTTTGTTGTTGTTGTTTATTGATACTTTTAATTGATATAGAACGTTAATTAAGGGAAGGTCACTCATGATGGAACGGTCCTGCTCACAGATTATCGAATTTCTAGCACAGTGAAGTGCATGCCTCAGGACATCTTGATGTCTTGAGATAAATGAACCTTCGCTGTAGTCTTGCGCACGTTGTGTTCCCCACCTACAGACTGTAACATATACAGGACGACGTAAACCCATCTGCGGGCTTCCCTGCGGACTAACAATGCAGGCTTTTATTACGTGATGCCCATCTTCAGGCATTTAGCCGTGCAGCGGCAGCCTCAAATGAAGGCCTGATCAGATAAAGACAGCCTTTGAGCTGTTTTCAATTACAGAGCATTGATCCAGTTCCTCTGGATCAACTTCACAAATTACATGATCCACTTTTAGCTCCACTGTCTTTCCACAGGCACTCAGTCATGCCCCTGACGTCTCTGGACCGATCAGCTCTCCGAGCGCCCCGTGGGCTCTGATCAGTGAGGGGTGGCCATTGATTAAGTGCTCCCTGATGATCTGTCATGTGGTGGGCAGAGAAGTGATCAGTGTGGATTAGTGTGATTCACCGAAGAGTTCAAACCTGTGACAGGACTACCTGCTCTCTGACATCAGGATGGTTTCTCTTAATTGATAGTTTGAGTGAGAGCTTGTCACTGGGAAACCATATACAGTTTAATTAGTGTTTTAGTAGATAGGAACTGTGATGGCATTTAGGCAAGGCAAGGCAATTTTATTTGTATAGCACATTTCATACACAATGGTAATTCAAAGTGCTGCACATAAAGAAAAACCAAATACATAAGAATAAAAATGGAATGCATAAGAAATAAAAATAACAGTAAAAACAGAGAATACAACTATCTGGATGGAAGAGTTAGGAAGTTTCAGGGAGTTTTTTGTTGTCCGTCAGAGCGGATCTAAACAGATCTATCCATCATAGCAGAAAAATGTCTTTCTTTATGGAAAAATATGTAAACAAAATGGGCATTATAATTGGAATTGAATCCGAATTAGGATCAAATCGATTCAAATTGAGAGTTTCTGAATCAAATCAGGAAATCTGTATCGCTACCCAGGGAAAGTTGGGAAAAGTTACTTTTGGGGAAAGTTACTTTTAAAAGTAATGCATTACAATATTGCGTTACTCCCTTTAAAAAGTAACTAATTGCGGTGCTTAGTTACTTTTTATGAAAAGTAATGCATTACATTACTTTTACGTTACTTTTTCTCACCAGGGCTGGGCTTGCTTGTCTGTTTTTTAATAACAACAAAAAAGTTCTATTTTTTGGCAAATGTTCATGCCCTTTCACACCAAAAGTGAAATGAATAAGCCTAAAGTGGAAGGAAATCCAAATTCACATCTCTACAGTAGAGTGCGCAGCTCAAACCAACCTTTCAGCTGTGCTGCCATTTTGGATTAAAGAAGAAAAGGATACAGGAGAAGGAAGTTCAATACTCTTATTTCTAAATTTAATCTAAAGTAATTAGGGGCCAAGCACCGAAGGTGCTTAGGCACCTATTGTATCTGTTGGCGTTCCGTACGCTTATTATTATTCTTCTTCCGTTTCTTCTTCCGCTCTTGAAGTCTATGGCAGCCCATAGAACCGCTTGCGGGAAAGTTGTGAAATTTGGCACACAGTTAGAGGACAGTCTGAACTATGCCCATAGCAAATTTGGAGTCTCTAACTCAATCCCTCTAGCGCCACCAGCTGTCTAAAGTTGCACTTATGTTTATGTTAATAACTTTCGAACCGTAAGGGCTAGAAACAAAAATCTTTTTTCCTCTGATTCCTTGGGTCAAGACGAATCGATTGCACTCTATGACGTCATTTTCCGTCATGAAAATTTTTCCGCCATTTTGAATTTTCTGAAAAATGTACTTTTTCGAACTCCTCCTAGGCCGCTACTCCGATTTTCACGAAAATTGAACCACATCATCTTCAGACCATGCCGACAGAAAGTTATGGAATTCAAGTCGATTCCTCAAACCGTTTTCGAAAAACACACAAACAAATTGTATGTAGTGCTTGCGAAAATAGACATAAGGCTGTATCTCCGCAACGCTTTATCGTATTCAGACCAAACTTGGTACATGGCATCACAAGCATGACCTGAGGCAACATGCAGTGTTTCGGCGCAGCGCCACCTAGTGACGCGGAGATATGATAAATGGGTATTTTTGCTTATAACTTCTGATGGGTTTGGCCAAAAATCATGAATTTGGTCTCGTTGGATTTGGGGCATCATCTTGAGTCGAACGATATCCAATTTTCCCATATTGGCCATTTCAGCTGTCAGCCATTTTGAATTTTGTGCTTAAATGCTGTATTTTACGAACGCATTAGCGTATCATTATGAAACTCGGTATGGGTCATCAGCATAATGTCCTGAATGAGCTTAAGAAGTTTCGGACCAGCGCCACCTTGTGGTCAAAAGTTATAACAAAATTTACAAAAATGCTAATAACTTTTGACTATATTAACCGATTGTAATGAAACTGATCTCAGTAGATTCTGTGGGTCATGCTGAGAACATAGATATCAAGTTTGCCATAGTTAGCTGAACTTCCTGTCCGCCATATTGTTTTTCTTTAAAAACCTACTTTTTCGAACTCCTCCTAGACCGTTGCTCCGATTTTCACCAAAATTGAACCGTGTCATCTTCAGACCATGTCGACAAAAAGTTATGGATTTCAAGTCGATATGTCAAACCGTTTTCGTATACCAGAGCAAACAATTTGAGATATGATGCAAAAATGACTCTTGAAGCTGTATCTCTGCAATGCTTTATCATATTCAGATCAAACTTGGTACGTGTCATCACAAGCATGACCTGAGGCATCATAGAGTGTTTCGGCGTAGCGCCACCTACTGGAGTGGAGATATGAAAAATAGCTATTTTTGCTTATAACTTCTGATGGGTTTGACCAAAATTCATAAATTTGGTATGGGTCATCAGGACAATGCACTGAAGGAGCCTGAGAAGTTTCGGACCAGCGCCACCTTGTGGTCAAAAGTTATAACAAAATTGACAAAAATGTTAATAACTTTTTTTTCTAATTGCTCACTGCTGCTGTTGGTCTGATGCTCCCAGCCATGTTGGCTGGCTTCTTGTGCCGTTTTTGTGCTTGGCCCCGTAATTGCTGCTTGCAGCTATATTTATGGTTGTTATTCTATAGATAATTAATTTTATTATTCATTTTGAAGAATACTGAATATTTTCGTGCAATTGAGATGAGTAAATGCATGTTCACATTTAGTCTAGAACTGCAATAACCATCATGTTCACACACAGCGCACACAACACCTCTGTACTTTATTTCTCTCAACATGGGGACAGGAGAGCTGTCAGTCAATAAATGGGAAAAAGAAACTTGCTTTACTTATTTGAAAAAGTAACTTAGGTATTTTGTTGTAAATTGAAAAAAAAAGTAATGTGTTACTTTACTGGTTACTTGAAAAAGTAATCTGATTACGTAACTCAAGTTACTTGTAATGCGTTACCCCCCAACACTGGCCCTAGCGATCATCATCTTTTAAATTGAACCCAAGCAAGAGATGAGGCGAATGACGTCTGCTTGTCTCTTTCTCTTGCTCTTGCTCTCTCACTCTCTGTCTCCATTCACTCCAGCACTGTTATGCAAAACAGCTAAAGTGATAACTGCACATTGTTTGTTTTAGGTTCTAAAATGCTGCGGTCCATTGCTGGCAGCCACGTATAACACTCAGTATGATTAAGACGAATCAGCCCACATAAAATCAGAGTGCTGACATAAGCAAATACACTGTGATAGTCTGTGCACAGCTGGCGTCCCTTACGGCTGTTAAAGTGCACGCACACCCACACGCACATTTACATGCTTATTACACATGCATCATATTTTCATGCACAAGCATGCACGTGTTTTTGAAAGTATAATGCATATCACGGCCCACCCACAAACACAAATTTGCTTGAATCATGATTGCAGTGTGGAAACTCACTAATTTTATTTCAGTATTCTGTTATTTCATGAACATCCTCTTTTTTTGTTTCAGGTCCTCCTTTACCTCCTCAGGATGTGCAAGTTCAGTTGGGACAGACACCTGGAGTCTTGCAGATCCGGTGGAAGCCCCCTCCCCTCACTCCTACTGGCACTTCCAATGGAGCCAGTGTAATTGGCTACATAGTCTGCACTAAAGGTCAAAAGGTGAAGTGATGTTGCTGCTTTTTACTTTCATCATGCCATTTACTCAGAACAGCTACTGATTTGCTATAAGCTGTGTGCCCTGCTAATGAAGCCAATGAAAGTTCCAAGATCAGCTTTGTAGGTTGAACATGTAATGGTAGTTCACATGTTTGGAGTGCAGGTTTCATTCTGCTCACTGGCACCATCTGGTGATCGCTTGTGTCGCTGGATGGCCAATGTCTCCTCTGTGTTATATAATGCAGGGGTTTATTCAAGTCATTTTGGTCAATCAGCCAAAAACATATTTTGAAATTATATCAACCTCTTTTTGTGAGACAAAAAAAAACTAAAAAACTCTGTATATTCAAAATACATAATTATCATGTATACATAAATGTATAGATGTTTTCATGTACCAGTAGGTTTAAATAAATAGAAAAATAGGTCTTGATGGTCCAGGACCAGTGTGGCGAAGATTAGGCCCTGTTGACAGAAATGAAATAGTATATCGGGAATGGGGGAAATCGGGAACAGGGAATGAAATAGTAAATCGTGCGCACGATTTAATTTTTTTTCTTGCATGTCATGTGCGGGGCTCCGTATAAATACGCTCCTGTTCAAAATTTTAGATCAGTAAGATTTTTTAAGATTTTTTTTTATTCTATTTCAGATAAATGGTGTTCTTTTGAACTTTCTATTCATCAAAGAGTCCTTAAAAAAATGTTCACAACTGTTTTCAACAGTTTATAATAATAAGTGTTTCTTGAGCAGCAAATCAGCAAATCATATTAGAATGATTTCTGAAGGAGTAATGATGCTGAAAATTCAGCTTTGCCATCACATCAATAAGTTACATTTTTAAATATATTCAAATAGAAAAAAGTTATTTTAAATTGTAAAAATATTTCACAATATTACTTTTTTGCTGTATTATGGATCAAGTAAATGCACCATTGGTGAGCAGGAAAGACTTACTGATCTAAAACTTTTGAACAGTAGTGTATATATGATGTATATATATATATATATATATATATATATATATATATACATATATATATATATATATATATGATAATTATCATATATATATGATAATTTTTGACAGTGCAATTACAAATCAAAAACATGCCATTTTTAATAAATAATATATATTTTAATTATATATTATTTTAATTTGTTATATGAAATATACACAATATGTGTGTGCTTTATGCATGTTTTATATTTTTATCTATATTTTTTTTTTTTAATAAAAAGTATAAAATGTATTTATTTCTAACATATATTGAAAATAAAATTGTTAATTTTGGTGATTATGCCAGTGAAAATATCAAATAAAATATCAAGGCATATCTGAATAACTGCCCGCCTGGACCAGAAGAAAACACAACTTATGTTTTTCCTTGCAAAGGCACATTTGTTTATCCTACATTTCTGTTTGTTTGTGTGTTTTTTTTTTTCTTTTCAGATAGCAGAGATAATGTACCCCACAGCAGATTTTGTTACAGTAGAACTGAATCGTATCCAGTGTCTGGAAGCCCGGGAGGTCGTAGTGAGGACAATATCAGCACAAGGAGAGTCGCAAGACTCTCCCGTTGCCACCATTCCGCACAGCCTCCTGGCGCCTCACCACCCTGGACACCCTCACCCACCTCCCTACCCGCAAACCTACCCCCCAACCCATCCGCAACCACACGTTCAACCTCACACCGTCCCACCACCCCACCCTCACCCTCATCCCTCGTCTTCGCATCCCCACGGCCACCCCTCGCCCTCCCTGTATAAACCCAAACTCCTACCAAGTGCCAGAGACCCCCATGCCAAAGAGCCAGAGATGAGCAGGCGACCGGGACAGTCCTGGGAGCCGCATCCCCGAGCCCCGTCACCCCTGCCACCCCCTTCGCACCCAGGGCATATGCTGGAGCCCCCTCACGTAGAGGGCCGGCGCTCGCCATCCCCTCAGAGGATTTTGCCTCAACCTCAGGGAGTGCCCATTCCTAACACAGTGGCCCGTGCTATGGCCCGCCAGGCAGCGCAGAGGAGTGCCCCAAACAGCAGGGTGAGTCCACTACTTTGTTTGAGTAAATGAGGAAGTTGATGTCAAGATGCCAATATAGATGATTGCTAGCATACTATGAAGCAGCGTGATAAAATATTATGTACATGAAGGGCTTGACACTTACTTTTCCCCAAGAAACACATGCGCTTCTAGGTTGAAACATTTAGGAACACATTAAAAAACTTTAGGGGCACAATGAAAATTGATCAGTTAATGTCTTTTTCTTGTAATTTTAGTTCGTATAATTTAAGTGTTTGTATACAAATCAGTTAATTTTAACCTTCAGTATTACAGTAATGTACCAGCTGACTCCCTTTACAGCATTTTTTCAATGTTGCCATACAGTAGTACTTGATGTACATCCAAATGAATCAAAATTAAATCGAATTGAATCAGAATCTAATAGAATTGCAATGAATGGAATGTAATTTGAATCGAATAGTGAAATTTGTGTCAATACCACCCCATATACAGTATATATATGGGGTGGTATTGACAAAAATTATTAAAAAAAATATTATTATTATTATTATTAGTAACAAACAACAAACAATTCACTGTAATATTTAAATAGAATTTTATATTTAATATTTTTTATGATTGTTATAATTGTTTAGTTTTAATGTAAGAATTATTTAATATAAATAACATTTTTAACACTCTTTTTGTTTTAATTTAATTATTAACAACATTATCCCCCAGTTTCACAGACAAGGCTTAAGCTAGTCCTAGACTAAAATGCATGTTTGAGCTGTTTTAACGGAAAGCAACTTGTACTGACCTATCTTAAAATATGTCATTGCATTGTTTTGTCTCAAGATGCACACCAGTAATGTTTTTTTTTTCTAGTGTACGTTTATAAAAGATACTTAAATATCCTTATTGAACTAAGGCCTAATCCTGGCGTAGGCTAAGCCCTGTCTGTGAAATCAGGCCTATATATATGCTAAATGTTTTTGACATTTTGATATCAACATATAAACAGATTATTCTGCCTATACTAGTAAAATCTATATATTGAATAATATGTTGAATAATGTTCCTAGTCTTTCCTTCCTTTGACGTGCCATCAATAATTAAGATTTATTATGACCTTAAATTTCATAAAACTGAGGACCCGCTGGGACTCTTTTTATTCACACACGTGCTCGTAAGTACATTTTACAATCCGCACACGTCGCTTTTTAGTTGCAAATGCAAGTGAAACGCTTGCAATGTGAAACCCTGGCTTGATAGTTGTGATCTGTTTCAGGTGGAGAGGAGGAACATCTTCAGTGAGAAGGGTAACGCTTCACACTCATTAAACTCAGACGAGGAAGAGGACGGGTATGATTCCCCCCACGTCAGGCGAAGAGGAGCTTCTGTGGACGAATTTCTCAGAGGCTCTGAGCTGGGCAGACACGTGAGTCTAAGGAACAGCAGTCTTCTCAACTTTAAAGTGCTTCAGTTCTGTAATTGCTCAGGGAAACGTTTCTGGGATTTTTGGGCCAGCTGACAGATTCATCATGCATTGTCCCTACATCTTACGTTTTGTTTATTTATGCTGTACAGATCATTACAAAATACACATTCCAAGTGTCACAATATATTATATTGAATTATATTTTGTTTATATTATGTTGAATAATTAATTAAATTCTAATTATATTTATGTTAAGAATTTATGTTGATTTTTCTCTGTTAACATTGGTGAAATGCCATTCCAATACCTGCATGTCCTAAAATGTTGAAATATGGGGGTGAAGCTACATTTTTCATAGGGTGTACTAACTTCTATGCCCCAAATGTTTAAATTATTATTGTTATTTTGAAGCCATCAATACTTCACTCTTAAAACCAATTAAGAGTGAAGTATTAATGAGCAAAAGAGATTAGGGACAAAGTTATGGACCAGAAAGTGAGATTTCCAATGAGTTCTGAAGATTTCTTCCTGGTGTCTCATGTTTTATTTTGTTTTTAAATCATGAAGATCTCTTTGTCTCTGTACCTCCAGCATCATCAATACAGCCACAGTGAGGAGTACTACACCGAGAGCAGTCGGGGCTCCGATCTGTCTGATATCATGGAGGAGGATGAGGAGGAGCTCTACTCGGAGATGCAGCTGGAAGAAGGTCGCCGCCGCAGCATCAACTCACACAACACGCTTAAGGTATGGAACAGACACCCTACCGGCCGCCGTCTGTCTTGGGCGTGGGCCACAGGGCCGCAGGCTAGAGGCTGGGACAGACGAAGGGGGATGGAGTATGCCGTGGTCTGTAGGGCTCCTCCGAGGGGGTGGTACTAGCTGGTTGGCACTTCAACCTTGTAGAATTGGCTTGAACGGCCAACTGCAGTTTGGTTAAGGTTGTTTTTTAGAGGTAAGCATATTTTTGTTATTAAGTAACTCCTTGGATTTGTCCTGAATATGGCTAGCACTGGGTTTTTGTGTTTTCGTGATTTCGAATTTAAAACGAGGGGTGTTAGACCTCTGGTGTTGTACACAAAGCTTGAGCGGCAGGATCTTAACAGGTCACCCCATCCTCAGTCTCTCCTGGGTCCTAAAAGCGGGTCGCTTTGCACTACCGAACTTCGACGTCATCCAGTCATTTAGCCAGCTTTGTATCAGCCTGTCCAGTCATACAAAGCTCGATACATCTGAATGGCTTAATCTGAGGCTGCACACGCAATGCATGAGTTGACGATCTGATATGCTTTACACTCTCCAGGTGTTGCAAAATGTGTTGTTCAGTTTCAAGTACTGCATCACTATGCATTTGTATCTAGTAGTATTTGATCTGGATTACTCTATATAGTAGAAGTGGCTCTTGTTACTTGGAATTGACAGGATTATTTAGCAGATTCTTCGATTTATTGCATATGACAATCACATATGTGCAGATATATACGTTGTGTATTTGTTTGCCTTGCCTGAAGTGTTCACCTCTTGGAATATAATGCCATGGTTTTATGTGTTTGTTATCTTTATTAAATAAAGACAGGGTTTGTTTGTGTACTCTATGTATAAGTATTACATAAATTTATCCTGTTTAAAGTGTCAAATTAGCTTCTGCTTGATCAGGTGAAAATGCACATATCATTCCAAGGGCATTTTGGGAATCTCATTTAAGTAAAGTATGCTTAAATGAAACAGTTATTCACTTTTGATTATGTTTGTCTCATGGTTACACTTCTGTTAAGTTTTACTTTTCTCAGTGTAATTTTACAATTTTGTGAATATCTGTCTCTTCATGAAAATGTCTAATATTGTTACGATTTCTTTCGAATTATACAGTATATATATGAATAAGTATAATACAGAAAGGGTTATAAAAGAAAATACACTATGTATTGAATATATGAAGCAATAAATGGTATATTATATTCAGTTTTTGTCATTTTTGTTTTGAGTTATCTTTTTGGAGACCTGAGCGGCCATTGGGATTGTGGTATGAAAGCTAACACCTTATATAGATTGTTTCTTTGTTTTTGGATATTTTTGCCTCAACGACTGTGCTACAGTTTAGTATCATACAGATACTCACACCGTACATTGACCTCAAATACTAAAAAATTACAATAATTAAAAAAAAAAATATTCTGCTATAGCCATCACCACTTAATCGCAAAATATCTGCTATGTGTATCTGCTATATGCTATGTGGATGTAGAAATTTTAAACCACCAATCACAATTTTCATACACAATTTTAAATCATTAGAAAAGATTTGTATTTTTAATAATATATTTTTTTAAATTTCCGTTCCAGGTTACTGGTCTACTTTTGAACACGATTCACTTTTTGCTTGGCAGACGAATCTCCATTTTGTTTTTGGTTGTTTTTGGTTTATTTTTATTCATGTATAGTCCATAGATTTGTTAGTCTTGATCCTTTGATTGCCTGTTATTAATTTCTAATGTTATGTGTTCTGAATTCTCATCTGTAGATTTTGTTGTTGTTGTTGTTGTTGGACTGTGCCTTGTTAGTGGATTGTCTCAATGAACCCTGCATATGTGATACTCTCCGGTTCTCATTTTCTGTATGGTTTGCATTTCCTGACATTTTCCTTCTACAGATTCCCTTCCGTCGCATGCCATGTCCGTCATGGAATGAGACTGCATGCCCTACATTCGACCATGATCTCCGATAACTAATTCTGTCTTTATTTTGTCTTTCTTTTCCCATTTTGTTCTCTATTTGCACACTGTTTTATCTTCTCTGCCTGTTCTAACACCATCAAACAAAACCCGCCAAAACGATCCCGATTTTAACTAATTGAAAAACATCCAAATCTAACTGAAACTTTGGCTCCTTCCTCGTCCATCACCCTCTCCGGCCTCTAAAAGGCGTATTACAGGCGTCAGGACCTAGCGGTGGAGCGAGACAGTTGGGACTTGCAGCGGGAGGTGGTACGACAGCGCTCCTTGCGCTCCCACAAGCGGCTCCACAGCATCCCGGAGGTTGCCGAGGAGGATCCGGACACTGGGGTGGAGGTCATGGGTCAGCGGCTGCGTTTTGAGGAGGCTCGTCCAGGCACTCCATGCAGGAGCCCAAGGCCGTACCACCAGGACTCGCGGCAGCCGAACCACCTCTCCCCAAGTAAGTGCATCCGCAGGCTGCAGAGACAGCGCTCCTCTCCACGTTACACCTCTATAGAGGAGCGGCCACAGTGCTGGAGCAGCAGCAGTAGCAGGCAGACCACTAAGAGTCCGGACAGTGGACTAGACTGCGGGAGCGAGGAGGAGGGTTCGCTCGGTTACCGCGGAGGCTACCACTCATACACAGGGGGCAGCCCACTGCGAGTGGGTTCTGGACCCAACATGCGGGTGATTCACAGCGAAGGGCCAGTGGAGCGCCGTGCTCTGGCTGCCGGCAGGAAAAGGACACTGACCCGCCAGTGCAGTGTGGAGGAGGACTTCCTGGACGCCATTCCAGAGACAAGGAGCATGCGGGAGTCGTACCACCATTACCACTATCATCCGCACCATCACCATCCCCAACGCAGATTCCGGAGCGAGGGCAGGCTGAGCGAGGTTGGCAGGACCTATCACAGGGACATTAGGGCCTACTCTGTGGCCAGACTCAACAGGGCAATGGATGAACCCCTGGTGTGTGTCTCCTACCCCTCCTCTCACCCTTCCGCCTTCTTCTCATCTACCAACTGCTTTGTGTTCCCATAGATAAGCAATAAAACCATTCTTCTGTTCATGGTGTTCCACCCAGTCTGTCATTGGTTCATTTGGTTTGGTTCTTCTTGTTTTACTTTTTTGTTTGGTCTATTTCGCTAGACGTTGCTTAACTTTATGTTATTGTTTGATTTCACCTTTTGATATTGCAATTGTTTTGGGGGGATTTTTGCTTGTAAGATCTTTCTTGACTTTCTTGATTTGTTTTAGATCTCATGTGACTTTGTTTGATTCCTAGAGTGTCGAGTGAAATTTTTTGGATGTGTAGGTTTGTTTTGATTACCTAAAGGCCATTTCTGAGTGTTTCTTGTTTCTGTTGTAAGAAGAGTCACAGTCCTCCAACTTGTAATCTAGAGTCCAACTTTAAAGCAGTTTAAAGCAGTGTTTCCCAACCCTGTTCCTGGAGGTACCCTGTCAGTACGCATTTTGGATGTCTCCCTTAGGCTGGCCACACACTTGAATATCTTAAGCCCAATTTTGAGCCTGATTTGCATCCCCCAATGATCTGGGGGGTGAGGCCCAATTTGAGGCTGTCACAACTGACCTTTTGTCCAAAAAGTCCTATGGTGTCATTACGATTATTTTGCTGCTCCTGATCGCGTCAGAGCCTCTACCATCCCAAATCATAAATATCAATTGTGTTCGACTTTTGATCAGGCTCCCTCTGATGGTATACCCGCAATAGCCAATGAGAGCAAGCAAGCATCACTTACCGGATGTTTTGTGCTTCTTTAACTGAAACTTGGTAGCCACAAACATTCCACGAAAGTGGAGGAAAAAGATAACCCATATTCTTTTTTTTCTACTTTTTTTCACTGTAAAACGGAACTCTCTCCAGGAGAACCAGCTGACAAGGTCGATTGTCCTCCATTTGTTTTTCTTCTTAAGTCACGTTTGATCTCGCGAGTCTCCGCGTGAAATCATTCCCACAAAAGTGTGTGGTCTCGCGTATAGTGTGTGCGTTCAGAGGATAATAATGCTAAAAATTGAAACTGTCATTATGTCTGTGGTCTCCCACACTTTTAAAATCGGTTAAGATTTTAAAATCGTCTAGTGTGTCCCAGGCCTTATCTGACCCATTCATTTTAGGTCTTGGAGTCTCTAATAATGAGTTTGATTAGGAACAGTTGAAACATGTGTTGTGTTGGGGTGCTTCTAAGAACAGAGTTGAGAAACACTGGTTTAGAATTGTTTATAGGAAGCTGAACACACTAAAATAAGGATAAATCTGCACATTCAATACCGCGGTGTGGACAAGTTATTTGTGCAAGCCAATAAACAGTGTGGTGCACTTATTGGAATGGTCATAACTGTTTGTCTGCACAGTTTCAACCATGAAGAGCTAACCAGTCAGAATTGTGCTGCACAGTTAAAACTGGTTTGCACCACGCTAACTTCAGTCGAGTTAGTCGTGTCGCAGTCCAGTTAGTTGTTCTGCACTGTGCATTGGCTTGAACAGATATCTCATCCGCACTTCTCTGAATTAAGCAGCACAGATACATCTTTTTTTGGTGTGTTTTACTTCCCCTGGTTGTTTGCTACAAATACCTTCTCATACATCAAGGTTTTTGCACTACTGGCCTAATATTACTAAATATTGAGGGGGGACCAAATAAAAAATTCAAGAACCCATGATTGAAAAATTGACCATTATTCTGAATATTTGGGGGGAACGTCTCCCTGGATGTCTGTGGTGGTTAAGGTCCTGACTACTATCCATATACAGATTTGCAGCACCTATGAATAGTTTTATTTACACTTTTATATACTTAAAACATTAAGAGTGTAGACAGACCACAGTGTAGAATTAAATGAATCAGAAAGCTCATATCACACAAACTACATTAAAAACTCTCCCATAAGAACTAAAGAGGAGCAGAACAAAAACCAAAATGGTCTTTAGCTAAGCATCTGATTTCTGCCAAAAACCCTGCTCATGTTGTTGTCAGAGTTTGTTTCAATTGTTTATGTTAAATGTTTTGGCGGGTTCATCCTCCTTGTTTTGATTTCACTTGGGACTAGAATCTCGTTCTGTAAAGAAATCTTTTTTTTTCCATTTTGGGGTTGATGGGAATCTTTTTTTAATAGGATATCAATTTTTAAGGCACCACAAGTTTTGAATAACATTTTAATGTTTCCTTTTGAAGATTTTAGGGAGCTCTCCCTCAACGGGACGCTCGGATCGACTGGACCATTCCGGCCGTAGGATGAGTCATGGCTGTCCACCTGCTCAGAGAAGGCCAATGACAGTCCCTTCCATTGGTTAGTGAGGTTACATGTTTGGACTCTCCCTCCCTCCCTTATTTTAGTATCTTTCATAGAGATTCCTATTGTGTGTTCCTCTGTTTTCCTTACAGTACATGTCATGATGACAGTTGTATAGGCCTGTAGGCCCTGGGAGTCCCTTGATGTACCCTGTCACTTTTGGCTTGCCTCTGCCATTCATCTCGTTTCAGATACACAAATAATAAAAGGAGGGAGAGTTATTTGACTGCTTTATTCTAGTATACAGATGGTACTCCTAACAGGGCACACACACTATCACCTAGGAAAGCATCATCATCATGAACATTGCTGTTTTACTCTGGAGCAACTCAAGTCAGCTTGCTTTCAATACTGTTTTAAAATCAGTACGTCATTTTGACTCTAATGCATTTGAATGGCATTTCTGATCCTAAAACAGATCTAGAGAGCCTTGAAAACATCATAATCCACAACTCACAGGCTGAGTAGAGGGGGTGTGGCTGTAATGCTCTGATTGGTGTTTCCTTAGAGATCACCGTGGAGAATAACAGTGAGGGGAGTGAGGGGAACCTCTCACCTATCAAGGACGATGTTTACTATACCAATGTAGCCCACCGCAGGAAATGGCCCCCACAGCGAACTGAACACCGATATGGTATGTGGCGTGGCTCCTCCATGAAAAAGAAAATCTAACAAAAATTACCAGAACAATTTGAACTGATATATCACATTATTACAAGAGTATCTTGTTTAAAGACCCCATGAAATCAAGGTTAGAGTTGTGTGGCTTTTAGTGTATGTCTGTTAGCTCTGAGTGGCCTATTTGTAAACATGTAAAGATGTTTTAGTGGCTTCCCAGGTAAGTTTGAGTTTAGTTTGAGCAAACTCAGATTTTTTGAGTTCAAGAAGATGGTGTTCCTGGTCAAGGTAATTTAGGGTATGTTGTCGTGTTTGGTTCGATTAAAACGAACCCTGGTGCGATTGCTCTGTTAGTGCGGTTCATTTGAACATGTGTGAACGCTGCCATCCGAACCCTAGTGCGCACCAAACAAGCGGACCGAGACCGCTGAAAAGATGGGTCTTGGTCCACTTCCAAAGGAACTCTGGTGTGGTTCGAATGATATATGAACGCAACACGGACCAAAGACATGTAAACGAACCAAAAACAGGAAGTTGAGACCCTAAAAAGGACATAATCCTCACGCATATAGTTTTTTTCTCGTCATAGTCGCGAGTTTGCCCATCACAGGCATCAGACTCCACAAAGCCAATCATTTGTGTGTGACGGATGGATTCCCGCCGCTGTTTTGACTTCTTTACACATTTTATAAGCTCTTTACGAGTTCCCAGCTGGCCAAAATACCATCACGTGCAGGCTACGTACACACAACAAGCGCATTTATCTCAGCACACAGCATTGTTTTGGATGTTCGGTAAGTTGCATCTCAAAATAGGCAATATGTCATAAAATCCGACCAGTCAGGTTGTGAACGTGTCCCTGTACCTTTAGGTTTAGTATCTTTTGGTTTGGTGATGAAATTGGCAATCTGAACGCTAATTGGACCAGGACAAAATGTTTTTTGTTTTTTTTTTGGTCCGGACCAAACAAACCAAACAAACCGAACTACAAGTGTGAACGCACCCTTACTCTACATGGTTAAACTGCTCCTAAACAGATTTTAATCTGGCTAAGAGATCGCAAAGCAAAACTGCATGCAATAAAGTTCATCTAATGCAAAAATTTGGATATTGACTTTTTTACTTTAAGTCGGATATTGACCTCTTGCTCCAAATTAATGCAGTTCACACTGAAAGAATTTTAAAGACAAAATTGCCCAGATTTTGCTGCTGATTAGTTAGTATATTTTATATGAATTATATATATTATCCCATTAATGCATTACACATAAGCAATTATATTTTGACAATTAATATTCAAATTTTTGTTTAAATTAAATATATTTCAATTAAATATAAAAATATACATATAAATACAAACATTCAAATATAAAGCTTTTGCTAAACTTGTTTTCTTTTAAGCTTTTTGTGAACCTGTATAAATTGTTAATATACACAAAGTCTCTTTAAGACAAGTCATTTCACTCGGCGGCCATCTTTGAAAAACGCCTCTCGGGGATCCTGGGCATCATGCAATCTCTTTGAATGGGGAAACATCAAATTCTCCAAAACTGTTCGCCAACCTTACGATTAAATTTCATATTTGAAATCACTAATGAAATCTAACCACAACCGGCTCATAAATTTAGTTTCTAAACGCTCGAATCATGACAAAAAAAAGCGATTTTTCAGGCTTGATCAAGCTAATGCGCATGCGCAGACCTAAATGCGTGTCTCTTCGGAGGCGCGCGTCTGACTGTTTCTATAGAAACCGGTGATTCTAACAGCCGCTGAAGTGACGCGATGACTTTACCAGTCGGCGATTGGCTCTTATTTAGAAGGCGGGACTTATTCCGCCATATTGCGCGTTACACTTTCTCCCATTCAAAACAATACGAGTGACATGTCTTGTGTTATTCTATAGTCTTTGATATACATTAAAATAGTCCGATATTTTCTTTCAGCTGCCTTCTCAAAATTTTGTGGCAGCAATAGTTTTTTTCCTGTTTTTTTAAATTCATGATATTTTTCAAAACAATTGCTTAATATTCAGCAGAGAAGTTAATTGTGCCGACTCTCTCACGAGAAGTAAATTAAACTGATACTTTTCATTGTGAATATATATATATAAGCCTCTGAGAAAATTGAGTAAGCTGATTCTCCACCACACATTTTTTGAGTGATTTCATGGGGTCTTTAAAGAATTGTTTCTTAACTTAATACAAGTTAAACTCTATTGACTGCTTCTGTCACATGATGTTTACCACAGACAAACATTTTGACCCAAATAAATTCCACTAGAATAAATGGTAAATAACTAATTATGTAAATATAAATAAATAACTACAATTCTCAGAAGTAAAGTCACAAGAATTACACGTTAACATGAGAGTAGTGTGATGGTATCACCCTACTAACCTTGTCTGTAAAGTCATATCCAGTCTTTCAGCTCCTCTCCTGTCCATGCTAAGCCCATAAACATTCAACTTTTATCACAGAATTTACAAAAGAATACCAGAAAGGGACATAAACAGGTAGCTATCCATAAAGTACTGTTTATAAGAAGTTCATTCTTCAGCAGTAGTCTCAGCACTAAAAGAAAATTGGGACTGTTGTACAGCTCAAACAACACATTTACAGTATTTAGACAAAAATACAGACTTCACATTTCCTTTAACCTGGAATGCCCTGCCTTATAGATAAACATATAATAACTTATAAATCTTAAATGCAGTCGCTAGAGCTTTACTTGTATTGCTAATCTTAAAAAGAACAGAAGCTGCCTTTACCATAGAAGAATAGACATGTGGGAGCCTCTCATTAACATTTGAAAGACAGTATGAATGAGCATATTTATTGAGCTATCTTTACATTCATTTATCTTTATATGTTTATTTAGGTTTTATTCAAGAGGCAACTTCTAGCTTTATTTTTCTCCCGTGTTAATTTGTCTTTATTTCAGTTAAATATAATTAGGATTAGGTTAGGGTTTTGGTCTGTTTAAGGGTGATTGTTCCTTTCTTTGTGCTTATTGTGTGGTCTAAAACACCAGACAGTGTTCGTGAACCCCTCTTCTCCTCCTCTTTTTCCTCATCGTTCATCTTTTACTGAGCTTCCTTTGAGATCCTCGATTGTTTCATTTGCATGGATGTCTTTCTACTGTTGGATGTTGTGTGACTGCAAAGACTAAGAGCAGACATTTTTCATAGAGGTCTATGATAACTGTGGTTTTAAACGCTGCTTGTGAATGTTCTGCATATTCTTATCAGTAACTGGGTGCATGATTCACTGCTATCAGCTACATATACACTTCTGATTAAACTGGCATGGTCTACTATTTACTACTATCTTAACAGCCATTTGTGGAAGATAACAGAAAAGTGTTTTGCGATACCTGCTTTTGAATTATTTTGATTGGTAGTGGATCATTCCAGTGAAGTATTACGAGTGAGTTGCTGCATGTCTGTCCAGGAAAGTTCTGTATGTTTTTACAGTAAAACAGCAATGTTTTGATCCTTCCCTTGTTCTTTTAACATGCATGCCCATTTCTTACTACTGTTTTCAGTATGCTCGTATATTACCCCACTTGTGTGCTGTGCGGCAGATGATTTTACTGTATAGGGAACATGCGTTTGTATCAGGTGTGATTAGCATTTTTATGAGTTTATTATGTTAATATGTGTTTTTTGCTTCCCTTTAAAAAGAAATCATATATCATGCAGTCATGTAGCAGCATACTTGATACAATTTTCTGAACATGCCTCTGAAGAAATGGATTAGGCTAAACGTGTTAAAGGTCTTTTTGGGTTTTAGCTGTACTTTGGTTTCTGTGTGTAGCAGAAGCTTGCCCTCTTCTGTGTTTCAGATGGTTATGGAGGACGAGAACGGCGGTCTCCAGACTACTATGAGGAGTCGGAGCCAGAGGACTCCCGAATCTTTGTGGCCATGTTTGACTATGACCCAATGTCTATGTCTCCCAACCCTGATGCTGCTGTAGAGGAACTTCCCTTCAAGGAGGGCCAGATCATAAAGGTTTGATCTGAACTCACTGATTCTCAACCGCCATTTAATTCCACAGCTTGTTTTTTCTTTTGTTTTTCTTTTCTTTGCTCTTTTCTTTTCTTTTCTTTTCTTTTCTTTTCTTTTCTTTTCTTTTCTTTTCTTTTCAGGGATGCATCTTTACAGAAATGCTGACTGATACCACTAATTTATAATTATATTTATATGCTAATCTATAATTGCAAATATTAAAAGTACTGATTATTAAATTATATAATATAATATTAACTTCTAAATATACATTTTTGAGTTTAAATATTTATTAAAAATATATATATATATATTTATATGGCTTTATTATTACACTAAGTGCAAATAGTGTCCCTTGTTGGCAAACGCTATTTACACTAGCTCCGCCCACCAATGTCTGGTTGGGACACTCAATTTTAGAAAAAGACGCACAGAATTCAACGTCTTCAGTGGCGCAGCAGTAGTGAATATGGCTCATAGTCCACACGGGTCACGGGTTCGAATCTGCCTTTTGCCGAGCTCACTCTTTTCCATTTTCCCATCACATTTTACACCAGCAAGGCATTTCTTTTTAATAAAAATAATGTTCTAAAAGTGGAAATAAACTGCCTAACGAGTGTTTAATAAAAGTAATTATTGGGTAGGGTTAGGGGAAGGTGTAGGGTGGTATTTTATTTTCCCAATAAGTCAGCATCCATTTAATCATTTTAATAAATATAATAATTTACACTCTATGATATTATCACATCCTGTTAATGTACAAAAATACTGAGGTGCAAATAGTATCTGCCAGTATAAAGTAAAATAGCTTTTAATTACAATTTACACTTATTGCAGAGAACTGCTGCTTTTATTGGAATCTATTGCTATTTTCACTTATTGTAAATAGCATATCGGTAAGAAAATGCTGCTATTGACACTTAGTGTGTTGTTATATTATATATTTATATATTTTTAGTTTATTATATATTAGTAGAAGTATTAATTATATAATAATAATTATTATAACTATATAAAATAAATTATTTTCTATTTTCTATTCTTTTTGACTGATACCTATAATTGATAAAGATATTTGTTTTTGTCAATATAATTGCCAGTATTAAAAATACTGATTATTAAATTATTAATATATATTGTAAATATGTAGCAATATATAATGAGCATATATTAAATATTCTTTATTTATATCTATACATATTTATATGGCTTAATCATTTGTTTTGTATTTATTTAATATTTAAAAATTGTGCATAGCTTATTTATATTCAAAATCTATTATATTCTAATTCTATTTAGGTATGGACTAATACAGGAATTTTGACTGATACCCATAATTGAAAATTATATGTATTTATGTACCAACATAACTGCCAATATTAAAAATACTGATTATTATATTATAAATTATAATAGTAATTTTTTTTCAATAAAAGCTCATTAATATATGATGAGTATATAATTTATAGTTATACAGTAGATAATTAATCAGTATAATTATGTTATATCTATACATATAGTATATATATATAGCTATGTATATAGCTTTATTTTGTATAAATAATACTGTGCGTTGCTAGTTGTAAGTTCTGTTCTATTACATTCTAGTGAAAGTTCATTGCTGTCTTGCTATTCCAATGTACTTATTTTTATCTTCTGAAATCAGTGGCCATTTACATTTATTTAATTAGCAGACACTTTTATGCAAATTAAAACAATATAAGGATAAGTGAATAATCCAAGATAGAAAACATTAGAAGTGTGCTACCGTACCAAATCGAGTAGAGGACATTAGAGAGAGTGTAATTAAAAATGCAATGAAATGAGTTTAATTATGGCCCTGCTGTGTTGTCCAGGTGTTTGGAGAGAAGGACACAGATGGATTCTATAGAGCAGAGGTCTGTGGCCGCAGGGGGCTCATCCCCTGTAACATGGTCTCCGAGATCCAGACGGATGATGATGAAATGATGGACCAGCTGCTCAAACAGGGGTTTCTTCCTCTCAACACGCCCATTGAGAAAATAGGTATGAGCTAACAGGTAGTTTGTGCTGACCCTCATTTTCTGCCCTCTCTCTTTCTTTCCTCTGTTTAGATTAACATGGTGCTAGTCTGCCAATCCTCTACCTGTTCCATAGTTTTCCTTTTAGAACCCTTAAATGGATAGTTCACCAAAAAAATAGAAATTCTGTCATCACTCATGTCGTTTTAAACCCATATGACTTTCTTTCATCTGCGGAAAACAAAAGAAGTCATGTAGCAGAATGCCAAAGGCAGAGTATTCCTTTAAATCCTGTGCCTTCCTTGCCTTCATCCTTTCCTCTCTCTCTTCCATTTCTTTCTTTCTTTCCTCTTTTTTTTCTCAAGTGAACTGTAATAGGTTCAAAGATGGCCGTTCAATTAATCGCAGGTCTCGGAAATCCAAGAGAGGTTTGTGCCCCCATCTTTTCTTCATCAGTTTTCTCATTCAGATCATCTTCTTTTCTTTTTCACTTAAGTGCCTTTTCACAGCTCACCTCCTTCATCACTTGAATGACACTTAAATGTGAGCATGACTTATTCTTCTGTTCCTACTGACACCTCATACAGGGAATAATGCAGATTGAATAGTGGGCTCCAAAGGTCTGAAGCTACTATTGAAAATGTCTGAATTTTGTATTTTAGGGTATCCTGTGCTTTAATGAAAACAGGATAATTTACACAAAAAAGGAGTTCACATGATCAATGTCACTAATTTACTTTGATTGGTGACCTAGTACAAAAACTTTATTTCCATTTTAAAGTGAAATGTGCAATATATAGTCTAAGACATTTGGACCCCACAGCTCAGAATAGTGGACACTGGGAAACTTGTCTACTTACTACTAAATGTGCCTTCTGTTTTTTCATACCATGACTTGAGTATTTATTTTGAGCCATTCAAGAAAAAGTGCTGCATGTGTCATTTTGTAGAATTTGTAAAATCATTTTATTGTCCTAAAAAAGCAGTCCAATTATAAAAATGGTTAAATCCAATGACTTTTTTGATTCTGTAATCTTTTTAAAATAAAATAAATGACACTTCACCTTGAAAGTTGGTAATATGCAACTCTGAATTTACTACTAAATGTGCTTTCTATTTTTTTCAAATCATGACTTGAGTATTTATTTTGAGCCATTTATGAAAAAGTGCTGAATGCGTTATTTTGCAGAGTTTGCAAAATCATTTTATTGTCCTTAAAAAGCAGTCCAATTATCAAAACTCATGCAATCTTTAGAAATATTTTAAAGCTAGGGTAGACACTTTTTGTTATACAGGTTGAAACTCTCTTCACATCCTGATAGCGATAAATAATAGAAGTGGTCTAAAAATATATATCTTCTGTGGAAGTCTCAGGACCAAAAAAATGTTTGTCCAATCATTACATTCAGTCCAAATGCAATAATAGGACGTCCTATCTGCCTGTGAACATATGTGTTTGCATACCTCCACGCAGACATCACATGTCATCTGCACGTTTCATAAGGCTATGCAGAGCTGTAGACAGACGTCAGTCGCGAGCGCCACAAACAGCAGCCACCTTTTACATTTCCTCTTGAACCAAAACAACGACCTTGTTCACGTCCTCGGACTCTGAATTATACATTTCTATAGCAACACTATCAATGCCGAAATCGATCTGCAGCAGTCAGGTGGTACAAGTCAGAGCGCTAAGTTGTTTACATTCATTATTATTGTAATGTTATGTGCTTTGAGACACGAGGCAATTTAACGCCGTCTCTCGTGACGCTTTGCAGACTCTGCTCTGGATTTGCGCATTCATGTGTTTTGGAGGAGGCGTGGCTTTAGAGAGCTCTCTGATGGGAGGGTGGGACCTTATGCTTTTAAAGCTAGCTAGCTATTGCTAGCCTCTCTGAAATTGCCGACCCTACCTTTAACATTGAAAAAAAAATGACACCTCACTTTGAAAGTTGGTAATATGTAACCTTCATTAGAGGGCATAAAATAACATGAATAACATCGAATTCTTGTTGTCATCATGACAACCAGGCTTGCTGTCATAAATCATGATTTCCTTTTTATATCTATATTTTTGTGATTAATTTTAATTATGAAAATAAATATCAAATAGTACTTTGTTTTGTTGTTGTTGTTGTTTTTCTTTCTCTCCAGAACTTATTTATTTGTTTTATCCATCTATTCTTGCAAATTTTTTCTCAGAGAGGAACAAAAGGAGTGGAAGGCAGCACCCGGTGTCGACGCGGAGGATGGTGGCCCTGTATGACTATGATCCCAGAGAGAGCTCTCCCAATGTGGATGTGGAGGTACTAATGGAGTCCCTTTTGTCTGGGCTTTCTTGCACTTATGGTCTCATCCCATAAGCTTTTGATTTTACGCTGGATTGCCTGGATGTCTGCCTCTGTAATAGCCACCAAATTCATTTTCAGCCTATTGTCTTTGCTTTTGTGGCTACAATATGTTTTGTATTTTGTATGTTACTATTAATTCGGATGGCACATGGCAGCTCTAAAGTATTAGTTCTGTTTAAAGACAGTTCATTCAAAAAAAAAAAAAAAATGTGTCATTACTCACTATAATTTCGTTCCATGACTCTGTGCTAACAGGTTTCCCAAATAACGCCCCTGTCTGCTAGTGTTATCTTTTATTTTTTATATTTTCTGTTTTCATTTAGTTTAAGTTTTAGTAATTGTTAGTTGTATTCATTTTATTATGCACTTCTGTCATTTTTATTAGCTTTTAATATTTCTATTTAGCTTTTTTTTATTTCAGGTTTAGTTTTAGCAATTTTAGTTCTTAAATTATACTTAATTATACTTAAATAAGTTTAAATAAAACTTAGCCAGGTAACATTTCTAATTTTAGTTAGAAGTTTAGTTTAGTTAAAAGTTAAACATTTTAATAGTTCTAGTTAATAAAATCACTGGTCTGCCGTTGGTTGGAAAACAAATAGTCCCATGACTCCCACCCAAACTCATGCTATTGGTTGAGCCAATGTAGCTCTTTTGGCTTGGACAGTAGAAAGCATCAACAAATTAAACTTCACCCAGTTGCTAATATGCACTTCTGAATTTATCCATTAGAGGGCATAAAAATAGAATAACATCAAATTGGGCGATTCATGTTGCCATCCTGACAACCAGGTCTGCTGTCATTCATAAATCATGCTGTGCTTCTTCTTCTTTCTTTTTTTTTTTTTCTTTTTCTTTTTTTACATATTTACTTGTTCATTTTAAAAAAGATCTTAATCATAAAAAAAAAATCTAAGCAGAAAAAGAAATAGCACTGTTAAAAAACAATACATTTAAATGAACATAATTGGGTGAAAAGTGTCCTCAGTAGTAACACCCATCAAATTGGTCCAGTTCAATTTAAAGAAAATCTCAGAGAACAAACAAGATTAGATCTACTAATAATTCTACATTATTAATATAAGTAGTCTTTTCAAGTCTTTTACACCCCATTGTCACTTACTGTCACCTTTGCATTGCCGCTGGCGCACAGGCCCACTATGGGGGCAGCTTGCAGAGTGAGGAGGTGAGTGTGGAAGGAAGTAGTGAGTCTATACTCACTGGGCTTGTGCCAAATGACACTCTTGTTTCCTGCTGAGGGAGCTCACTACACTGCATCAGCACCTGTACTGTCTGTTGACATCTCACTTATGGGGCCTAAGCATCATAATGCATGCACAATACATTTGCATTCTGTAATAAATGTGTTTTAAAGCCTTCATAATTTGCTTGATGAATGATTCTCTTAGGAATAAGCATAATAGGATGCCTTGTATTCCACAATGGTAGTATTAGTGTCATGCTTTAGTGAACAAAATATGCATTTAAATGAATTCCAATGTATATGCATGCATTTATTGGATATTATGAATCATTATAATGCATTTATGAAGGCTTTGTGGCAGGCTGTTGTAAAATTTGCTCTGCTGTAAGTGAGTGAGTTCCTATTAGTGGAATATGGAATGGTTATTTGTGAAAATGAGATCTCTGTGTGTGGTTTTTGCTGTTGTTGGACTGGAGGTAAAGGGTTACACAATCACTGTGGTTTTGTGAACACGGCTCCCAGTCTGACAGAGAGGACCTGCCTTGCCCAGTGTTGGTTGATCTGTGTTTGTATTTCATTAGTTTGGTGGATGTTGTTTTGGACCTGAACTAAAGAATGTTGCTATAAAATATTAGATTTCTTTTTCATTCTAATGGGGAATGTAGAGTCTCTTTTTTATTATCTGATATTTCTTAGGTTTAAGGAGTATAGAGTTAGGCCTATGCCTTGTGTCTGTCAGAGATAGACAGACAGAGAGACAGATAAATAAATAGATGGACAGAAAGACGGACAGACAGATAAATAGATAGATAGACTGACAGACAGACAGATAGATAGAAAGTCGGACAGACAGACAGCAGATAGATAGATAGATAGACAGACAGACAGGTAGATAGATAGATAGATAGATAGATAGATAGATAGATAGATAGATAGATAGATAGATAGACAAATACACAGATAGATAGATAGACAGACAGACAGACAAACAGATAGATAGATAGATAGATAGATAGATAGATAGATAGATAGATAGATAGATAGATAGATAGATAGATAGATAGATAGATAGACCAATACACAGATAGATAGATACACAGACAGACATACAGACAGATAGATAGATAGATAGATAGATAGATAGATAGATAGATAGATAGATAGATAGATAGATAGATAGATAGATAGATAGATAGATAGATAGATAGATAGATAGATAGATAGATAGATAGACGGACGGACGGACAGATAAATAGATAGATAGACTGACAGACAGACAGACAGACAAATAGATAGATAGATAGATAGATAGATAGAAACAGACAGACAGGTAGATAGACATACAGACAGACAAACAGATAGACAGATAGATAGGTAGATAGACGGACAGACAGGTAGGTAGATAGATAGACAGACAGATAGATAGATACACAGACAGACACACAGATAGATAGATAGATAGATAGATAGATAGATAGATAGATAGATAGATAGATAGATAGATAGATAGATAGATAGATAGATAGATAGATAGATAGATAGATAGATAGATAGATAGATACACAAACAGACAGACAGGTAGATGGATAGACATACAGACAGACAGATAGATAGATAGATAGATAGATAGATAGATAGATAGATAGATAGATAGATACACAGACAGACAGACAGACAGACAGACAAACAGATAGATAGATAGATAGACAAATAGACAGATAGATAGATACACAGACAGACACACAGATAGATAGATAGATAGATACACAGACAGACAGACAAACAGATAGATAGATAGATAGATAGATGATAGATGATAGATAGATAGATAGATAGATAGATAGATAGATAGATACACAGACAGACACACAGATAGATAGATAGATAGATAGATAGATAGATAGATAGATAGATAGATAGATAGATAGATAGATAGATAGATAGATAGATACACAGACAGACACACAGATAGATAGATAGATAGATAGATAGATAGATAGATAGATAGATAGATAGATAGATAGATAGATAGATAGATAGATAGATAGATAGATAGATAGATAGATAGATAGATAGTGGTTGTAACTGTTGCATTTTTGCATATTAAATTAGCTCTGTGACAGTTATGAATCTAACATGTTTTACTCTTTCTGTTCTTCAGGCTGAACTGACGTTTTGTGCAGGTGATGTGATCACAGTGTTTGGAGAGATCGATGAGGATGGCTTTTATTATGTGAGTAGTTTATTCACACCATCTGTGTTTATGGTGCAGACACTACACTATTCTGCAAATGCGTTTTCCTCAGTGGCCAACATTTAAAAAACGCCTAATGCTGATCGTCCACGTTTGAGGTTATTCCAACTTTCAGCCTTGAACACAGGAGAGCAGCAACACTGGGATTTAGCCATAGGTGCGTGATGTCCTCTGTTTTCCATTCAGGGGGAGCTCAATGGACACAAGGGTCTGGTCCCCTCCAACTTTCTTGAAGAAGTGCCTGATGACGTGGAGGTTTACCTCACCAACACCCCGAGCCGTCACCCCCAGGACCACCCGTCCCGGACAAAGAGCAAAAGGGTACATCCTGTTTCACACTAGCCCTCTGTCATCCATTCGCTCTTTTTTTAATCTCCTTCCTGCTCCGCTGTTTTTTTCCTCTTCTCCGTCTGTGTTTGTGTTGTGTGACAGCCGGTTGCTTTTTTGATGGATCATTGAAGGAAAACAGAAAACAAAAGAGAAATGAAGACAGCTTACTAAACAGAGACATACCGTTAAATACAAGACTGAGGAACCTTTATTTTTATGTCAGATGCTCTGTGGAAGCGTTCGAGGAGAAATGTGAACTGTTAATGAAATTGCATATTCATAAAGCATTGTTTGAAAAAAAGAATTCACGCAAAGAGACGTGCCAGATTATTAGTTGTTTATTGTTATTATTTATGGAAAAAGAAGCACTAAAAGACTCTTTATTATTTTTTACATAATTCACAAGTGAAGCATTGTAATTGATGCTTTATGAATGTAACTGTGTTTAAACGTGAAATCAATTTATAATAGAGGAGATAGTTTTGATGTACAGAGAACTGAAACCATGTAGAACTGTAGAACTGCATGCTTTTTCTTTCAGAATGCTTCGATGCCACCGTGAAACTTTTTTAGGTGCTTTAACGGATTGAGACCAGTTAAAAAAACAAACAAAAAAAACAAACCTTAAATCCTTTTGTATATGTTTCCAAAAGAATTGTTTTTGTATATTGCTGATATATAAGACTATCAACTTACAGAGAGACACAAAACAAATGTTCTAAGTAGAGAGAGGTATCAAGAATGATTTTATCTGTAGATGTAGATATTGTACAATGGACTGTAAAAAAAAAAAAAAAAAAATGATAAGAAAAGAGAAAAAAGAAAATATAATTGCTGATGGATGTTCTGTTCAATCATCAGGACCCATCAAGGTTTTTCTGTACTGAAAGTTTGGTGATTTTTTTCTCATATTCATTGTGAAGACAATTGAGATGCATTACATCATGGCATTGTTTTTTTTTTCCTCACTTGCTTGGCAAAACAGAAGAAGAGTGTTCATTTCACTCCGTAACGGCTCAGTATCTGTCACGTAAGTGAGCAACAGAGGATACAACGAATAACGCTGTCCTCGTCTAATGCATACGACACGGGTCCTTATTACTGTTGCACCTGGTTGGCATAAAACACACACATATGGCACATTAACACCAAGCATTTACACAAAAAAAAAAATGTTACAATGTTACATTATTACGCATTGGCTCTAATTGCTCAGATGGAAAAAAAAAATCAATTACAGAATTTACTTGTAGATTTTTAAAATTACATTTTTACATACTAATTATAAATATTAATATTTAAATGTTTTATTAATATTTTATTTGTATGTATAACTCAGTTTATTAATATATAATTTTTATAATTTTTGTAATTTCAAAATTTTAATATTATTTCAAATATATAATTCAAATATTTAATAAATTAAATATTATTTAAAATGTTTAGTATATATATTTTTTAGAAAACTAATAATACTTGGAAATATATATTTGTAATATTTGTTATGAATTAAATTTTATCTAGTAATTTCACACTAAAATAATGTGTTAAACACACAAACTGAGATTGTCCTCCTCCTCCAAAAAACGACCCTATAGGTCGTTTTTTTCAAGCACCTTATTACGACCTATATTTACATTTTAAAGTCATGCGCCCTCTAGCCGGCGTAAAAATAATGACAGTGTCGTGTTACGTCTGTCGTGACGTATGACCTTCGTTACCAATCAAAATGCGTGTTCATTTAAATGCAATATGTGGACTTTTTACACGGTCCCTTACCCACCATTTGCCCTATTTCCATTTAGCAAAATTCATTTTTATTAACGACTACAACCACCCCACCCCTAAACCTACCCTTAGTGATTTATAGTGCATATACACTTTATGAGCACATGCTTTCCCTGGGATCGAACCCAATCTTGCAATGCTCAAACAATTGAGCTACGTGAAACCTGAAATATGACGCAGATAAAAGGGTACAGTGCATTAAAATCAAAGTGTCCTGTTGTCAATAGGGGCGCCACTTTAGTAAACGTTCCTATGCGTTGTATTTCAGGGAAGCGACAAACAACCTATATGGGCGTATTGGTTGGAGGACATATTGCACAAATTTGCATTCATACAGATACATGCACAGACACAAGCACAAGGCACATAACTCCTCACTCTTCAAAACACACCTATAATTCTGATGACCTGGAATTACCATCTCATAAATTTACGCATCAGTTTCACAGTACTACAAGAGCGCTGTGATTGGTCCACTGCTGTCAATGCATTAGACAGGCACAGCTGGTATCTTCAGTTGTTTCTCTGGGTGTTGTCCATTATAATGTTCGTCTTTCATTGACTCCTACTGTAAGTCATAAGAAGCTATAAGGCCATTGTTGCACGGTCAGAATTGGACCCCTGACCCCCTTACCCCCACCCCTTCTCTTTTCTAATGTGTGCAGTTTAGTAGATTCCTAGTGTAAGCCCTGGGACAAACCCTCTCCTCTCCTGTAGTCGTGCACCCTATCATACCGCACCGAGCACGAATTCACACTATTTCAATTTTGATTTCAAAATGAATACTGAAACATTGGCAAGGTCAGCCAGGTCATACAGGTGTGTGTGTGTGTGTGTGTGTGTGGGGTGCACTATTTCCATTAACTCAAACAAACATAAGTATCCAACCCTTATCCATCTAAAGCGTAGATTTTAGCTACATTCTTATTGAATTGATTTTTATTTTAAGTTTATGCGTTCTTGCAGCCACTTTTGTAAATGAAGCTTTTTTAAAGCAGGTTTGATTTGGCTCCAACACCCTTGGTGAAGTTACCATGCTGAAAGGTGATAGATTACTTCAAAAGACTGGTAAATTAAATACTTATCTTCTCTTTTCATTGCCATTATAGATTGTCACTGTTAGCGTAAATACTCATTTGAATTATGTGTAATGCAACTGATATTAAGGGCAAAGTATGGCATGTAAAAGGTGTTTTTGCTGTTAAGGAGTTCTTAATTAGTTCATTGTCACTGTGTAAAGAAAAAAAAAGTCTTATGATTTTTTTTTTGTCTGAACAGGTTTATTAATGTTTTAACGAGAGTTTAGCTAGAATTTAAAGTGACACGTACTCAGTTTCACTAAAACGACTCCCACAGAATATCATTCATAGATCGCGGTTTAGAGTGCTGCCCCCTATTGTCTGGATGTATTATTCTTCTGTATTCATTCATAATTGACTGTATGGTGGCCCTGCTGGGACAGAAAGGACTGTGAGAGGAGATGGGAGTGTCTGTTTTACAGTAATGACGTTGAGATGCTTTAAAAGGCAAAGAAACACTTTCTTTTCTTTTTAAACATCCAGCCCTGAACTGTCCCTTGCGGGTCTTCCGTTAGGTTCCCGTGGAAAAAGCGGGCCCTCCCAGAAGAAGTGCCACCCCCACAGTGCGCCCACACATCCCGGGGTCCGGCCCCGCAGCCCAGGGGCCCGGCAGTCCCGTCCGGCGCCCCCGAGCTGACTCTAAGAAAAAAGGACTGCTCTCCAAAGGAAAGAATCTATTGAAAAGGCTTGGTGCTGTCAAATAGTTTCACATACAGTAACCCTTTCTCACAGCAGCCGGGTTAAGGAAAAAGTTGGAATTATTAGAGAAAATGGGAGAAAGAAAATAACACTTCTCCCATCTTCTGGTTCTGTCATCGCATAGATTGGGCATGGAAAAGAGAAAGGGAAATGGTGGAAACTAGGGCTTTCATGACCACAACTTCAGCTTTATTCTATTGAAACTGTAACTAATTAAAAAAGCCCTGTTTGCCCATGTTTAATTGTTAAAAGCACAGAAATGCTCACTAATGTGAGTTACTATGATGTCTTGTCTTAAATATATAGTACAAGGGAAAATAAAATATGACCTATGTTTAATAAATTAGAATAAAATTTTATTTTATTAATTTTAAGGGATATTCAATTATTTTATTATTTTAATTATTATTAATTATACATTATAATTGTTATTAAATAAAAATATAAATATGCCTTAAATGAAATAAAATTGAACATTAATTTAATATAACACACATCCAATTATTATTATTATTATTATTATTATTATTTTAAAATTATTTTAGCACACTTAAGATCATCTAGACCTTCTTTTCTATGAAAAAGAGAACCTAGCACAAATTTTTAGGAGTTAGCACAAATATGAAATGTGGGATTTGCAGTGACTAAACAATGCTTTACAAATACAAATAAGGGAGCGAAAAAAAAAAAAAAAAAAAAAAAAAGTTCTGCCACTTTTGACTGGATTGTTTTAGCACTAAAAGGTCATGAAACTCCTAGTGGAGCCTTGTCATATTTGCCTTATTCAATGCACAATGGTTTGTGTTGTGTCCAGTCAGTTGGGTGAGATTCGTCTGTCTGTGTCATGTGCGGTCATGTAGATGTTTTTCTTCTCATGAAAAAAAGCAGTGTATTTCAAATCTGTGTGACCAAGTGTTGTGATGTTATTTGCAATGCGTGTCAAAAGTAGGGAGGAAGGGACTCTAACCTTGTTCAAACACTTTGGAAAGAACAAATGTCTGTTTAAATGGTTCATAAATCCATTCGCGTGTAAATTGTGCGACTGAATGCGACAATTTACTTAAGAATGTTTTTATATACGATTTACACAGAAGTTCTGTATGTTTTCACAAACAAGGCCCTTAATTTATGCTTATTTAGCACAACTTATTCATAATTTTACATAAATCACTTTGGTTTTTGGCTCACTGATGCCTCTCCCAGCATTCAAACTATATGAATAAAATGATGCACATCATATTCTGTACTTGATAAGGATGAAGGAAATGAGCAATTGTGAATGTATGGCCAAGGAAAATCAGTTTCCAACAGTTTCCAATATGTGATCCGTTTGATCCAGTCTGTACTGTATTTGTTCTCCATACATTATTCATCTTTTTTGTTTGTCATTTCACCATGACATTTTGCCCTGAACAAACATGCTAAAGTAGGTTTGCAAGGATTGACCGAGACTGCCAAATAAAAAAAATAAAATAAATAAAACAGGAATGTATGAGGAACATTCTGTATATCTTGTACAATTTACAGCCAAATTCCAGGCTTTTTAATTCATCAGAATAACTGTATATTTTTTTGCCGAGTCATTATCATAAGATATGTTACAGAACATCGCTTCTACATGTTTGAGTGACTGCTGCTCTTTTTGTACTTTTGTCCATTTGTACATTCTTTTTAAATGTTTATACTTGCTTTTCAGACTGCCTTTTTTGTACATTAAACTTTATAATCTGACAGTGCAAGCTATCCTCATGGTGTCTTCAAACCATAATGTTTTAAAGTCTGCAATTGTGTGCTAGCTTTATGAAAAAGAATTATAAGCCTATATTGATGGTTATCAAATATTGTGTGAGTGTGCATGTGCAGTTTTATATCAAAATAAATTTGATATTTTATACATACTGTCGTATGTGTTTATTTTATTAACTCAAGTCATTGTTCTACATTTTTACAGGTGAGTGAATGCATTTTGGTGAGGGTTGATAGTGATGCAATATAATCATATACACTGCCCTCCAAAAGTTTGGAAACGCCCTAGAAAGTGGGGTTTTGGGCAATATTAACATGAATCCTTTGTGATAATTTTGCACTGATAAGGGACAACAAACTACGAAAACATATTTTATTACATAAACAGTTTATACATAGAAAAAACTTACATTTTCGATTCATCAAAATATCCTACATTAGCAGCTATCTGACATAAACTGGGTTCTAATTGGTTCATTGTATTCTAAACTTAATTGTTGAAGCTATTAAGGTGTGCTGACCCAAAAATCTTTTACAAACCTAGGCCTAGTTTAAACCAGTAACCTGGCATCACAGCTGGCAAAGGGACATGTCTGACTTTGACATGTATATATTGCCATTATTATGTAATCAAAATGAAAATTATTATTGCTGGTCTTCAATGATAATGTCAAGTTACTGTAATGTATTTGCACCAAAAAATGAAAAGGGTTTATGCTGATGTCGTCCAAAACCACACTCTGTCAGGGGTGTTTCCAAACTTTTGGAGGGCAGTGTAGGTCTACTTCCAATAGATGGCGCCCAAAGGCAAGAATTGCCTGCCTTTGTAGCGATTTACATCCTTTAAAGGTGTGTACAAATTATTTTAACGTCACATACTACATTATAAAGTTGTAAAGTCAAAGGCCTCTCTCTTCCTCTCTCATACACTCTCAAAGATACAATAGCAAAATGTTTATACATACCTGCGCAAAGTCTGTCCCTTCATCCATATTTTAGCAGAATAAATACATGTTCATATATTTGGTTTTAGCTCTGCAGCCCCACCTTATAGTGTTTTTAATCTAAAAAATGATTATTTCCACGTAAAAAGGAAAGAAAAAGTAGGTGTAATGGTACTATCAGTCAAAATGGGTAAATTGCTCTAAAATGATTATTGTTTTCTGTGTATTTGCATTTCAATATTTTTCAACGTTTCTCAGTGTCATTATTTAGTTGTTAATCGAGAGAAGTATAATGAAGAAGACGTTATCACCGGTTAGCTGTTACTATTCTCAACGCTGAACTGGATGGACCAATCACTGTTGCTTGTGATGACTATATAAGGTTATAGAGATGTATTGGGTTTATTGAAATGAACAGATTTATACTGTATCTATAATGTACTAAGACAAACACGTCCTGAGATTTACATGGGAATCAATGGGGCTGTGCTTCGGCTTTCCTGAGCCTGCATGCGCCCCCTGCAGGAAAACAACTCCGTGTCCCATAGGAAACAGTTCTGTAGTAGCATTTACCGCCCAATGGGCTCAACCCACTGATGAGAGCGCGAGCTCAGCGCTTGTTCTTCATCTTCATCAAAGCTCGAGCGCAGCGTGCGACACTTCAGGGGTGACGGACTCTAAAACGATGGATTACAAACTCTGAATTTAGTTACCAATAACAAGTTATCGTTATTCATGCTGGTCATTTTGAACGTCATATTCTGACGCACTCATAACTTTTTT
Organism: Megalobrama amblycephala; assembly: GCF_018812025.1. Classification (NCBI taxonomy): domain Eukaryota; kingdom Metazoa; phylum Chordata; class Actinopteri; order Cypriniformes; family Xenocyprididae; genus Megalobrama; species Megalobrama amblycephala. The sequence goes on from NC_063055.1 coordinate 18,422,833, forward strand.
TTTCTTAGCAGAATACCCTAAAAATATCTTTACTCTGACATAAGCGCAATGTTCGTTTACCATTAACGGCGCAATATAGATTTGAAGTTTGTAACTTTCTTTTGTTGCTGAAAACTCTTTTAAACAATGGACTTAATATACTGTAAAGTCCTACTGACTCTCCTGAGCGTATTTCAGGTAAGAAGTATTTTTATGGACAGAAGAAACATTTGTTTTTAATATAGTTTGATGGGGTTTTAATATAAGTTGTTTTTTAAAGTTCTTTCAGGTTCGTAGTGACACTGTATCACCGTCAAATCATCCAGGTAAAAGATTTTTTCCCCCTTCATAACTAGTAGAAATGTGTCGCAAAAACTTTTGGTAGGCTACATTTAGATTCAAATTCGTTATTTTGGTTAAATTTGGCCTAATAAACAGAAGAAATTAATCTTAAATTGAGCTGTGGATGAATGTTTTTTTGTGTGTGTGTTTCTTCTCTCAATTGTGTTGAATTTAAAAGGTTCATTTAATCCAGTGCAACCTTTATTTACTGAAAAACTTTTATGTAATAAAAAAATATTTACGCTTTATTGACAAATGATCTCTTTTAACGTCCTCTGAAACACTGATAACGTCACTGTAATCGCAGCGATGATAACCGACGCATTTTTAAAATCGGTTTAACGTTAAAGATCCTTTAACTGTCTGCAAATGAGACCAACATACTCCTTCCTCCATCCACAACAACACTTTCTGCTCGAAATCTGCTCTACAACTTATCTAGTTTTGTAAAAAAAAAAAAAAAAAAAAAAAACGTTTTATTGATGAAGGAAAATTGATTCAGCATTGAGATCATCTTTGGCCTCTGTGAAATGTTATGACATATATTATGAAACTCACAAAATGAGGACATTTTTACAGGCAATACATGGTATTTACCTAAATTAATAAAGAAACAAAACTAAAACTATATGCATTTATTATAAATGATTAAGAAGATATAACATCATTTATCACCTTGTAATTTAATGGAATTTTAATACATTTGTTTCATTAAACCACTAAATTGCTGATGGAAAATTCAAGATTTGACCTAATATGAAAATACTACAGAATTTTCCAAATTGGACCCTAAATTAAAAAAAAAAAAAAGGTAACACTTTATTTTAGTGCCATAGTTACACGTTACTACATGTACATACTATAGTAATAACAGTAAATTATGCATAATTACAAGTAACTAGCCCTAAACCAAACCCTAACTGTAACTCTATAGTAAGTACATGTAGTTAATTAATATTACTCAGTACTTATTTGAGTAGTTACAATGCAACTACGGCACTGTAAAATAAAGTTTAACCAAAAAAAAAAAAAAATCAAAACTGGACCGAACCAGTGATAAACCAACAAAAAATGTCTCAAGGTAATTTCCATAACTGTCAACTTTAATAAGAATAAACAAGATCCAAAAAATTTAATTGATGATACTGGATTGAGACTTCAAACTCTTACTATAATGTTTTTTCATTTGTGTGTACAGTATTTGCATTGATGTACATGCATAGATGTGTGTATGTTGTACTCAGGCCTGCAGGTGCTGGCCACGGCTTCACACTACTGGCCCCTGGATGCAGTGGAAGGGATCCACGGTCTTTCGGACCAGATTGGGAACAGAACAGGTCATGTTAATGGACTGAGATAAGTATGTGAACATGTCACAACTGCCTTTCTTTCTTTCTTTCTTTCTTTCTTTCTTTCTTTCTTTCTTTCTTTCTTTCTTTCTTTCTTTCTTTCTTTCTGTCACCACAGCTGTTTAACATTCTTCTATGGTCACGTCTTAGTTGCAGAAATCTCTGTGGCTTTGCAGCTGTCTTCAGTTCTTAAAATGAACTGATTTGCTCATTTGAGTCGAAAAGTTGAGGACTTACATGATTACCTCATTTGTGATGAAGACAAACGACTATGACATTTAAGAGTGTCAAAACTACACAGTTTCTCTCAGTGATTTACTTGTCCACTTGGAGTTTTAAACAGTTTTTCTCAGTGATTTACTAGTCCACTTGGAGTTTTAGTGGACCAAACTCACCAACATACATCACTAGTCAAATAACTCTCCAATGCGCTTGGTAAACAGATTTGTTAAAAATAAGGAATTTGTGCATGTAAGACAAACATCCACACGTCATTCCATAGCTGGAGTATATTTCCAGTGTAAGTACAGTATGGCATTTGTTCTGTGCCTGTTAATTCAGAACAAATGGAGAGCTGAGAGGAATTCTCTAGGCCCCTCAGTCTTGTGTTCGGCCAATGTGTCCCATGTGCGGACTTGAAAGATATGTTAAAATCTCACTTCTGCATTGAATGTTACACTGGTCATCTTGTCCACCATGTCTGCCTGAGTGTCTCACAATGTCCTTTTTTCCATCTCATGTCTCTATACTCATTTGTACATGTGTCTGTTGCTGAATCACCTGTTTTATGTTTTTTTTTTCTGTCTCACTTTCTTTATTTCCACATTCTCTCCATCACAGCTGTCAGAATCCACAACCACACTGTCCTGACTACCCATAATTCTTCTTCTGTGTATACCAATGACTCTGCCTACACTAACATTTCTGCCACTGTAGGTGAGGCTCTCACACATGTTCATTCACTGCTTAGTACACAGCTGGGTCTCTAAGAACAGTATTAGGGCCTATACATTCATGTAGATCTTATATATCAGCAGGACATCATTAGGAGAAAATAAAAAAAAAAACTCTGATATATGACCATTTACATTAGAGTGATTGAAGCATGAATTGTTTAGTGCTGTTTAATCTGGCAATCTTCACCGAAATCAAACCTTTCGTAAGCTTTACGAGTGATTTTATTGGATCTAGTGTGTTTGTGCAACTGCATTTGAAAACCTTGCCCCATTTTGGAAATCTACTGTTTGCATTGTGATTTGTTATGTCAGTTCATTTAAAACAAAAGCCCCAGCCAAAAAAACAATTATACAGGGATTTGAATCTGAATGGTCGAGCAGCGTTGCAGGAGTGCTGTTATTTAGTGAACAGTCCTGTGATGTGTCACCGTGCAGCATTGTAGCTAATCTGTTTTCATGGTGTCAGTAAGATTTTTTTATGGGCTGCATTTATTAAAAACATTATAATTATAATTCAACAAAGCTGAATTTTCAACAGCCATTACTGATTCAGCCATGCTGATTTGGTGCTTAAGAAATATTTATTATTATTATTATCAATGTTGAAAATAATTGTTCTTCTTAATATTTTATGTTCAAGATTATATTTAAGTTCAAAAGAACAGAATTTGTAACATCTAGTATTTGTTAAATCTCTTTACTGTCACTTTTGATCAATTTAATGCGTCCTTGATGAATAAAAGTATTAATTTCTTAAAACAAAAGAAAGAAAGAAAGAAAGATTAAAATTAAAGGGATAGTTCACCTAAAAATGAAAATTATCCCATTATTCACTCACCCTCAAATGATCCTAGGTGTATATGACTTTCTTCTTTCAGACGAACACAATCAGAGATATATTAAAAATATCCTGGCTCTTCCAAGTTTTATAATGATAGTGAACTGGGGGTGTTTTGAAGCCCAAAAAATCCATACGGCCTTCTGAAGTGAAGCGATGGGTTTTGTAAGAAAAATATACATATTTAAAACTTTATAAACTGAAATAACTAGCTTCAACCAGACAACTGTACACATACTACGCAAGTTGACTTGCACCAAATGAGTAACCCTTCACGCGATGTATGACGCAGGATGTAGGAAAATATACGCCTCTAACGGTTTAAACAAATATGGCTGGGCAAAAAACTGAAGCTCCTCTTCTCTTATATTAACATCCTCAGACATTTCTCTTTAAAATTTCCGGTGTTGAGTTTGGCTCTATCCTCTGAGCTTCCACGTTCATCGTTGCGTCATGTGTCGGGTCAGGGGTTACTCTTTCGCCACAAAGCGATGCGTACGACCATCTGCCGGAAGCTAGTTATTATACTTAAATTATACTTTAATATTATTATTAAAATTTTAAATATGGATATTTTTCTTACAAAAACCCCTGGATCCGTGTGGATTATATTTATAATGGATGGATGCATTTTTTAGGAGGGGGGCTTCAAAACAGGCCCCCACTACCATTATAAAGCTTGGAAGAGCCAGGATATTTTTAAATATACACTATATTGCCAGAGGAATTAGGACGCCCCTCCAAATAATTGAATTCAGGTGTTCCAATCACTTGCAGACTGCTTCTACAAACATTTGTGAAAGAATGGGTCTTTCTCAGGAGCTCAGTGAATTCAAGTGTGGTACCATGATAGGTTGCCACCTATGCAATAAGTCCATTCGTGAAATTTCCTCACTACTAAATATTCCACGGTCAACTGTTAGTGGTAACATAACAAAGTGGAAGCAATTGGGAACAACAGCAACTCAGCCACAAAGTGGTAGACCACGTAAAATCACAGAGCGGGGTCAGCGCATGCTGAGGCGTACAGTGCACAGAAGTCGCCAACTTTCTGCAGAGTCAATAGCCACAGACCTCCAAACTTTGTGTGGCCTTCAGATTAGCTCAAGAACAGTGCGTAGAGAGCTTCATGGAAAGGGGTTTCCATGGCCAAGCAGCTGCATCCAAGCCTTACATCACCAAGTGCAATGCAAAGCGTCAGATGCAGTGGTGTAAAGCACGTCGCCACTGGACTCTAGAGCAGTGGAGACCTGTTCTCTGGAGTGACCAATCACGCTTCACTGCCTGGCAATCCGATGGACGATTCTGGGTTTGGTGGTTGTCAGGGAACGGTACTTGCCTGACTGTACTATGCCAAGTGTAAAGTTTGGTTGAGGGGGGATTATGGTGTGGGGTTGTTTTTCAGGGGTTGAGCTTGGCCCCTTAGTTCCAGTGAAAGGAACTCTTAATGCTTCAGCATACCAAGACATTTTGGACAATTTCATGCTCCCAACTTTGTGGGAACAGTTTGAGGATGGCCCCTTCCTGTTCCAACATGACTGAGCACCAGTGCACAAAGCAAGGTCCATAAAAACATGGATGAGCGAGTTTGGTGTGGAGGAACTTGACTGGCCTGCACAGAGTCCTGACCTCAACCCAATAGAACACCTTTGGGATGAATTAGAGTGGAGACTGTGAGCCAGGCCTTCTCATCCAACATCAGTGCCTGACCTCACAAATGTGCTTTTAGAAGAATGGTCAAAAATTTCCATAAACACACTCCTAAACCTTGTGGACAGCCTTCCCAGAAGAGTTGAAGCTGTTATAGCTGCAAAGGGTGGGCCAACTCCATATTAAATTCTACGGATTAAGAATGGGATGTCATTAAAGTTCATATGCACGTAAAGGCAGGCGTCCCAAAACTTTTGGCAATATAGTGTATCTCTGATTGTGTTTGTCTGAAAGAAGATAGACATATACAGCTAGGATGGCTTGAGAGTAGTAAATCATGGGATAATTCTCATTTTTGCGTTAACTATCCCTTTAAGTTTCCAGTCAAAATTGTGATTTAATGGGGTTTTCAAGTGAAACTTGGAATGCAGTTTGTATTTATGATAATTCAGATAGCATATAAAGGCAGCATTAATATTAGCACAGATTGTGTGTGTGATTTTGTAATACAGATCCCCCTTTTTTTATTTTTAAATTTCAAAATTAAAATCTAGTTCACAAAGGCATGCCGATACCCTGGATCTCACTGCATAGATGGATGTTTAGTCCTCTGTAGTCTGTACCTCTTTATCTCTCTGCCCCCACAGTACAACTGTTGTTCACTTGCTCCACACTTCAGTCTGTCTCCTCTCTGTCTTCTGCCATTCACTGTGTCTTCACTGAGCACTCTTTTCCATCATCATCTCTTCTCTCAACCCATCCATTCATGAGGTGCGATGGTGCTACGGCTCCCACTGTGATCCACACATCCTGGTTTTTTAGTTATAATACCGGAAGATTTATTGGCCAAAGTCACTGCCCTCGCAAAGGAACAACTTGCCATTGATAAAATTCAGACTGTCATGAATCATCTGCAGTTCAATTGTTCAGATGGGGGCTTTTTAATTCCCTAGTTACTCATAATTCAGGAGATCTGTTCTTGTTGTTTTAGAGGATGGCGCAAACTGCTCATATTTGTACTATATGGGTAAAAGGTTAGGATTACCCCATAAAGTCTCTTCCCCATAAAGACTTTGTCTTTCAGTTAGGCTATCAATGATTATTCACCCAAAAGATTTTGCATGAGGTGATTATAAACTTAGAAATGTTATATTGCAAGTGTTATAATCTTGTTGGTTGGTCTTTCATCGTGTAGACATTGTAGAAGGAATGGTGAATAAGGGCATCTATCTGAACGGTGATAATGGGGCCACTTTCCTTCACTTTGGCAACTATAAGGACTCCTGCATAAGTGATCCTACTCTGTGCGGACCTGCTGGTGAGTTTCTATCATCCTCATGCACTCTTTTCTTTTGTTATAGAAGTGCATCTTTATATGGTCATAGATGTATGACAGTTGAGTAATGTGTTGCTCAGGTTTATACATGACGTAATAAAGGCTAATGGGTCAAAATTAAGTTTATATTTCTCAAGAGCAAATATATCAACTTACATCAAGCTGATATCATCTGTTATTCATCTGTTCACATCACTGCACATTCTTTTGCTCACAAAAAGAATAGGTTGCATTTATATTTATTTTCCAGGGCTTGCCCAAAGTAAGACTTGCGATGTTGTTTGTAATGAAGCAGCCTGGATCTAATAAAGAAGCTTTTGTTTTGTTAAGTTAGATCAGTACGTATCGGAAAAAGAGCTTGGTGGTTGATGAGAGCCAGAGGATTATGAAATAAAATATAATATTATAAATATTATTTAAAATGTTTATTTTAAACATATTTTGAATTTTGAATGTCAAATCCTAACCTACTGTTAAATCCTGTATACTCTGTATTTGTAAAGTATTATTTTCCTCTAAGTTTCTTAGTTAATTGTGTTAAAATACCTTGTGTTCAACACTAAAGCTTTACTTAAAGGATTATTTCACTTCAGAATTAAAACTTACTGATAATTTACTCACCCCCATGTCATCCAAGATGTTTTTGTCTTTCTTTCTTCAGTTAAAAAAAAAATATATAGTTTTTGACGAAAACATTCCATGATTTTTCTCCATATAGTGGACTTTAACAGTTACCAACAGGTTGAAGGTCCAAATTGCTGTTTCAGTGCATCTTCAAAGGGCTCTACACGATCCCAGCCGAGGGATAAGGGTCTTATCTAGCGAAACAATCGGTCATTTTCTAAAAAAACACAGAGCAGAGCACATCACAGAGCTGGTGCAAGACGAGCATTTGTGGTTAAAAAGTATATAATTTAAATTTTTTTTAGAAAATGACTGATCGTTTTGCTAGATAAGACCCATATTCCTCGTCTGGGATTGTGTAGAGCTCTTTGAAGCTGCAATTTGGACCTTCAACCTGTTGTACCCAGTTGAAGTCTACTATTTGGAGAAAAATCCTAGAATGTTTTCCTCAAAAACCTTAATTTCTTTTCGACTGAAGAAAGAAAGACATAAACATCTTGAATGACATAGGGGTGAGTAAATTATCAGGAAATTTTAATTCTGGATTGAACTAATCCTTTAACTATTACTCTTGGACAGGGATAACGTTCTCCTTCTTCTGGAAAAACAATGAGGTAGAGTCTCGTTTTGCGATTGCATCCGGAGGTAAAGTCGTCTCAAGCGGTTTCTCTGTCTACTCCAACCCTCATGGTGAATACGTGGAGTTCTACACGAGAGGAGACTCCAAGACATGGAAAGCACAAATCAATCTCCCAGGTAGTTATTATTTGGGTGTGTAGGGGAAATTTTAGTTTAGGATATGAAAAGTGTTTAAATGTTTGGGGAACCAAATTATTTTGCCTTATCTCTAAAGCCAAAAAAAATTTCCCATGATCTTAAAATTTTGCACACATGGACATTTTGAAATACATTCTGGTTTGGAATTACACTTGCAGTCTGACCATAAATATTTTGAATATGTAGCTTTGTGCATAATTATATCGATTACATCCAGATGTCCAAAGTACTTGAGTCAATGGGCTTCAGAATAAACTTTCTCTGTTGGACTTGACAGAGTGATTTAAATTTGTATCTTACTGTGAAAAAAAAAATAAAAAATGAAAGTGCGAGTAAAAAAGTAGCTAATATCAAACCATTCAGCTGCCTGAGAAAATAATCAACTCTCTTTCTTCTAAGATTTTTCAGTCATTTGGGGTTTTGTGTGACTTCCACAATGCATCTTCAGTATCCATGTTTCTGCTTCTCTAACCTTCAGAATATCTGATCTTGTTTGGATTGAGGTGGCTGCTAAATTTAGTGATTGTATGCACCCAATTATTTTCAGAAAAAGGTGTTACAGGAGCATTTATATTTGTCCAGTGAATGTTACTAACTATGATAAATTTGCAAATAAGAATATTAACCCAACGAATAGAAATGTACACCAAGGCCTCTAGGATACAGTCAGAACATGAACAGGTTACCCCAGATTATGTCTGTAAGACTAAAACATGTATTACTAAAGCATGACCCAATCTCTCAAAAAAGAGAGAGAGAACATTTTAATTGGGATGATGTGATGAGATCTCCATATGACATTTTATCCCTGGACAGATGAAATGAGCCATTGACAGTTCAAATCAGAGTTTCTGTATACCATGTCTTATTGGCTTCATTATAAGCTGATGAAATCCATTCCACATGCTGTCTCCACCTCTCTGTTTCTGTTCATTTTAAACTTGTGTTTTATGGACCTGGACAGCATGAGTAGATCTGGAAATAATATTACTATTATCTCTATTTCCAAACAGTCAATTGTTTTATTTATTTTTTGTTTGAAATTTCATTTGCTCACTTTTTCTCTCTCTCCTGTCGTTTCTGTGCTTTATGTAGGGCCCTACTGGACACACGTGCTCTTCACATGGACCCAAACGGAGGGGTTAAAGGTCTACATTAATGGAACATTCAGCAAAGGAGACCCCACAGGAAGTGTTTCCCATAACTATGGTGATCCCTATGCCGATCTGGTCATTGGCACAGGAAACACTGGGAGTTACGGCCACTATGCCACAGGTGCCTTCGATGAGTTTGTGATTTGGGAGAGGGCCCTGTCCCCTCAGGATGTCTGGATGTACTACAAAGCAGCAACTAGTAAGTAATTATGTTGCTCATTGTGACTCATATCTGCTGTCTTCATCATTTCATTTATCTATTAGTTTATTTTGTCTGTGGCAGCCTTCACTTGTCCCAACCATGTGCTTCTCTGCAGTTGTCAGCCATTGCCATTGTTGTCAGGGTTTCCAAAATTAGCTGCACTAGGTCTTTGGTGTCTCCAGCTTGTCCCAACTTGCCTCTTAGCAGATGGTAGCTCTCCATGCTTTTACATATATATTTAGAATATTAAAATAGCAATTAAGCCACTTTAATGGAACAATTAAGCCATGCTAAAAAGAAAAAATCATTGGTAGTGATAAGAATTTTTTTTCTTGAGCACCAAATCAGCATATTAGAATGATTTCTGAAGGATCATTTGACACTGAAGACTGGACTCGGAGTAATGGCTTTTGAAATGTATAACACCTTTCCAAATCTCAACAACACTTTACAATCACCCATATTAATACAGAGAAAAAGTGTATGTTAGTGTACGTCCACAATGGTGGAGATCAAGAATGTTGGATTTCAGAACATTTTGTTTGACTGTTTGGAAACAGAAACATCTGTGATGCTGATGATTTGCTTTTCTGCCATATCTCTGGAGTTATTACCCTGCGTGCAGGTTTATTATAGAGAGGAAGAAGCATTTGAAGACAATTTCCTTCAGAGAAACCGGTCCACATTCCACCATTCCTCAAACGAACCACATTGAAGCACTGTTGAAATACCATTTATGTTTGTTCCTGAGCATGTCCTCAAAGACAGTTTTGTTGGCTTTGGTTAGAACTGCGCATATCTTTACCTTATATGTATGTGGCGGCGGGACGAATTTTATATCAGGGGTTTTGTTTTCTTTTAAACTGCAAGTGTTTGGAACCTCGTTCGGGCAGCTGGTTGAAGTTTCTTGCAGGCAGGATGTCTTCAGTGTGGCAAAGACAAATTTAAGCTCCAATAAGGCTGCAAATGGTTTCCATCTTCATCAGTAACAGAGACCAGACCAATGAGGTCTTTAACACCTGGAGAAAGCTATCAGTTAGCATTCCCATTCATCTAAATGCAGATGGCGTAGTTACAGCATTTACTAGCAAGGGCTAACAAGGCCATGCTAATCAGACAAACCTTGACCTTTTAGACAAGACAACTCAAATCTTTCAATTACCTTACAAAGAAGATTTCATTTTCTTCCATAACTAATACAATAAAAGGAAATTATATTAGGTACAGTACTGGACCAGTCATCTGGAATGTCTGGCCTGGACTGGGACGGATTTCCTTAATCAGTATTTTTGTCTTCTTTTCCAGTGTATATTGAAACATCCTTTAAAACCAGATGCATTTACTGAAGAAGTAAAATTGGCAAATCATCATGTTTATTCTTTTCACTTCGGTTCTTAGGCACATTACGTCAGAGTTCAACAGTTCAGACTTCCTGTTTCAAAATAGTAGTCCCAACACAATTCTACTTATGAACACAACATATACCTTAAAGAGTTAGTTCACCCAAAAATGAAGATTCTGTCATTAATAACTCACCCTCATGTCGTTCCACACCCGTAAGACCTTCGTTCATCTTCGGAACACAAATTAAGATCATTAAGATCATTTCCTTTTTCAAACGCCCAGAAAGGTACTAAAAACATATTTAAAACAGTTCATGTGAGTACAGTGGTTCAGACTTAATATTATAAAGTGACGAGAATACTTTTTGTGCACCAAAAAACAAAATAAAATAATGACTTTATTCAACAATATCTAGTGATGGGTGATTTCAAAACACTGCTTCATGAAGCTTCGAAGCTTTACGAATCTTTTGTTTCGTAACGGTGGTTCAGAGCACCAGTGTCACGTGATTTCAGTAAACAAGGCTTTGAAACAAATGATTCATAAAGCTTCAAAGCTTCATAAAGCAGTGTTTTGAAATTGCCCATCACTAGATATTGTTGAATAAAGTCGCTGTTTTTTTTGGCGCACAAAAAGTATTCTTATCATTTCATAACATTAAGGTTGAACCGCTGTAGTCACATTAACTGTTTTAAATTTGTTTTAAAGTTTTAACTGTTTTAACTGTTTTAAAGTAGTTTTTAGTACCTTTCTGGGCATTTAAACAGGAAATGATCTTGCTGGCAATGCAGGCCTCACTGAGCCATCAGATTTTATCAAAAACATCCTAATTTGTGTTCTGAAGATGAATGAAGGTCTTACGGGTGTGGAACGACATGAGGGTGGGTAATTAATGACAATTTTCATTTTTGGGTGAACTAACCCTTTTAATCCTTTTAATGTAAGTCACTTCGAAGTTCAAATAAAAGCGTCTGCCAAATGCATAAATGTAAAATCATGTTTAATTCAATACCCCAATAATAAAAATACATTTTCATCTTTTATATTTTCAAGTAAATTATTTCACTTTTTATGGTCGCAAATTTCAATCCATAAAACTTATTCTATACTGTTTTTTTGACAAGTATGGATCCATAGCTCATTTAAACAGGGATGATAGTGATTATTTAGGTCGACTTTTGGCATATATCCACTCAGCATGCTGATTGTTAGCTACTGTTAGAGATAAAGACCTTTTGTTAATGATAAAAAAAACATGTTGTTGAAGAAGAGAAAACCTACTGTTGTTTTGCACACGTCCATCTGTAATAGGCTCTAATGAGGGGCATAGTACAGAGTCATTAGAGAGCTGCTTTGCCAGGGGCCCTATAAACTGGCCTCACTGCAACTGACATGTGCATTCTGGGAAAGGTTTCACATGTGCCTTTCCAGCAGGTGTGAAGTATTTGTTCCATGAGATGAAGTGAAGTTGTTTAGAGCTCTTTAGATCATGGCTTCTATGTTTTGATTTTTTGACTTTTTAATGATCATATTCTGCCTTTTTTGTTTAAAATATTCTATTTAATTATTCTATCCTATATAATTATCCATATATATTTATTGTTTAAGGGTTAGTTGAAATTTTTGTCATTAATTACTCACCCTCATGTCGTTCCACACCCGTAAATCCTTCCTTCATCTTCGGAACACAAATTAAGATATTTTTGATGAAATATGTGAGATTTACCATTGCAATTACCACTTTCAAGGCCCAGAAAGGTAGTAAAGACATTGTTAAAATAGTCCATGTGACTACAGTGGTTCAACCTTAATTTTATGAAGCGACAAGAATACTTTTTGTGCACATAGCCCCCATAAAAATAAAAAAATAAAAATAAAAATAAAAACTTTATTGAACATTTTCTGTTCACGTAAGCACCACGATGCATGCTTGTGATGCTAATGCAGGAGCCAGCCTGCACTGTGTTTACAACGTGAACAGCATAGGAGACTGACACAGAAGAGAAGAAATTATAAGAAATTGAAATAAATTAAAATGTTATATTTTAGCAAATAAATTTGAATAAATTTCACAAATTTTACAATTAATTTACATTATAAAAACATTTAATTTATTTATTCGTCTTATCACTTTTCTTTTATTTTTCTTCTACTACAGGTCAGAATGCGATGTCCACCTTCCCAACCGAAGCATCCATTAGTGTCACTGCTGTGACAGATTCTCAGTTTCAGGTAAATTCTTCTGATCTGAGGTCAGCCATTGCACTTTCTGAATCTGTTTCTATGAGTCTAGACTGGAGTCTCCCAAACCAGAGGAAAGTAGAAAGATAACAGCAGAAATACAACTTCATCACATATTACTCTACATTCCAGGGTTATCTAAGAGATTTCAGCGGGCAGTAGACTAATGTACATAAATGCAAACACATCTGTAATGAGGGTAGGCATTAACCTATCTCGCTTCTCTCTCAGCGAAAAGTAAAAAATACATTCTTGTGGTGAATTCGCCAGCATCTCATTTTGAAATATGTTTGTCTTTGGTAGTCTGATTAATTGAGTTCACTGAAAAGACCACAAATACATAATGGGATTTCTCACTCATCAGCCTTAATCAAAACCATCCCAGCCTGGGTAGATTAACTGCAGTGAAGTCTGTTTTTGGAGTTTAAGATTCAAGAGTTTAAATAAAACATTTTTAAAAAAATCATGACCAGTTATTTATTTATGCGCTACTACTGTCAGCTAATTGCAATAATAATCAAACAGGTTTTGTTGATATACTGTTATAGATTTTGTTAATATTTTGAATTAGATTTTATTTTATATTTTCTGTCTTCATTTTAATTTTAGTTAATGTGTAGGTAATTTTGTTGTATGTTTTTTTGTCATTTTTATTATTATTTTTTAAATATGTCTATAATTTTTATTAAGTTTTATTCATTTTAGTACTTAAATTTTTACTAAACAAAAATGAGAAATGTCACTTTGGAGTTTTTTTCATATTTTATTTAATTTTAAGTTAATGTTTATTTTATTTAAAGTAGTAAAAAAGTTTTTTATGGTTTTAGATTTAGTTAACGATAATAACCCTGTCCCGAACCATCATCCTGTCTGCCATTGGTCAGCCAAACAGAGATAGTCACCCCCAAACTCACGCCATTAGTTGAGCTGATGTTGCTCGATGAGCTGCTCAAACAAATAGTTTTCATGGGGAATCAACCTACTTTACTTAGGGACCATTCACACAGAATGTGTTTTTGCATTTAAAAACTTAAGATATAAAGCAGTGGTTTTAAAAAAAATAAGGAAAGGTTTAGAGTTGTGTTTCCTAAAAATGTTTTTAGAACTGTGTGTGATGCACGAGACAGAGCAAAAGACGTGAGATGCAAGCGCAGTGGTCAGAGACATTCGTCTAGTGTATTTTTACATAGAAAAACAATGGAAAAGTAGCACAGTTCTGTATCTACGGCCCCTTACTGCATATTAAGCTATGAGAAAGTATTTAACTTATTGCAATAATTACGCACCTTTAAGGTCTACCGTGTAAATGTGAGCACATGGAGAACAGCAGTCACCGTTTGCAAGTACACTTAGACTGTTGACTTCATTTAGATGATAGTAAATTAAGTTGGGCATTCAAGACACTGACATATCCTCTAAAGGCTCTCAGCAGTGTTTGACATGCCTCTTTTTACAGGCCCTCAATCTGTCTGCTCGGACTTCTTCCCCACACAGTAATTAAATGAAAGAGTGAACGTACACAGACAATCACACGCACACAACACGGCCTCCCAGACAACACCTCACACACCCTTGGATGATTAGGTGTTATGAAGTCGACGCAGACGTCGCTCTGGGATCGTCCGTATGCACACAGACGCACACACCCTTGGCAGGCGTACAAGAGCCCAGCATGAAATGAGGTGGAGGCCGAAGCTGTAAACACAAACAAATTCAGCTCTTTTGGAACTATTGTTTCCCCCCAGACTCTGAGGAAATGGAAAGAAATCGGAGATTGAACACTAATGCAAAGGACAACACTGGCTGTTATTGAGGAGATCAAGAGAAGTAGAAAAATGGGGCAGAAAGGAGATCCAAGATTTTCCATAATGGCCACATGTAGAAAAAAATAAGACTTTAAACAACTAGTCTGGAGGTTATTTATTCAGACTTCATTGGAAAATTCCAGTAAAAGTGGCATTTAATTTTGCTGTTAACATTGACATTCACAAATGAGAAAATGATTTAATAAAGTAATTTTAATGGCAAGTGCCAGCTATTCCGGTGCTTGTTGCTGACATTATTATATTCAATTATGGGAAACCAAGCCACAAGAATGCCGTTTTATTTTGAATCTCAAGTCCAAGCCACACAGGGCCATTACATGTGATTGTGGGTGATTTTATGGAGTGCTGTTGACACATCCGCCTTGTATCTGTGTGTTACAGAGAACCACAGAGATGCCCCGACCTGCCTCCACAAACCTGACAGAGGAAGTTCAGAGACTTCAGGAACCCATGCAGTTACAAGTGCTGGACTTCCTTCAGTCTTTATCGTTTAACCTTCCAAACAAGACTATACCTCAGGAAACAGCCAACAACCTTACACAGGTAAAGATGTTTTTAAGGGTGCGTTCACACTTGTCATGTTTGGTTCGATTAAAACGAACCTATGTGAACGCTGCCATCCGAACCCTGGTGCGCACCAAACAAGCGGACCGAGACCGCTGAAAAGATGGGTCTCGGTCCGCTTCCAAACGAACTCTGGTGCGGTTCGAATGATATATGAACGCAACACGGACCAAAGACATGTAACCGAACCAAAAACAGGAAGACGAGACCCTAAAAAGGACAGAATCCTCACGCATGTCGGTTTTTCTCATCATAGTCGCGAGTTTGCCCATCACAGGCATCAGACGTGCGTCTCCACGCAGCAGATAATTTGTGTGTGTGACGGATGGATTCCCGCCGGTGTTTTGACTACTTTACACATTTTATAAGCTCTTCACGAGTTCCCAGCTGGCCAAAATACCATCACATGCAGGCTACACATACACAACGAGCGCATTTACCTCAGCAAACAGCACTGTTTTGGATGTTCGGTAAGTTCCGTCTCAAAATAGGCAATACGTCATAAAATCCGACCAATCACGTTGTGAATGTATCCCTATGCCTTAAGGTTCGGTATCTTTTGGTTCGGTGATAAAATTGCCAATGTGAACGCTAACCGGACCAGGACTAAATGTTTTTTTTTTCTTCTTTGGTCCGGACCAAATGAACCAAACGAAACGAACTACAAGTGTGAACGCACTCTAAAAACAAAGAAACATTGAGGTAAAATAAATAAGAAATATTTCAGGTTCTGCACTATTTTTAGGACACTAATCAAATTAGTCAATTTGTGACATTAATTGTGTAATTATTTGTACAGAAGGTCAGATGGTCTTGTTCACTGAAGCACAAGATGCTCTTTGGAACTTCTTCAAATCTAATTTGTATGAAGTTCACATGCATTCATCCATCAAAAACGTACTCCACACGGCTCTGGGGGGTTAAGACCTTCTGAAGCGAAGCGATGCGTGTGTGTAAGAAAAATATCCTTATTTAACAAGTTATAAAGTAAAATATCTAGCTTCCGCCAGACCACCTTCTGTATTCAACTTACGGAAAAAGCGTAATTGATGTCGTAAATTGAATAAGGAAGACGTAGGATGTAGCGTAAGCATTTTGTACTGCAAGAGGGATTACACTTTCTTCGTAAGTTGAATACAGAAGGCAGTCTGGCGGAATTATATTTTACTTTATAAGTTGTTAAATACATATCACTTCTCTTCAGAAGGCCTTTATTAACCCCCCGAAGCCGTGTGGAGTACTTTTATGATGGATGGATGCAGCCGATGCACTTTCTTGAGCTTCATACTCGTTGGTCCCATTCACTGCCATTATAAAGCTTGGACGCGTCAGGATATTTATTAATATCTATTCCGATTTTGTTATATAACTATAATGGCTTGAGGGTGAGTAAAGCTTGGGGTAATTTTCATTTTAAAGTGAACTAATCCTTTAATTTCTTTAGTTTGTGTTAAATAAGAGGCAATCTAGTGCTGAAATGTGTTGTTTTTCAAGTCATGCTGGGTGTTCGTTGCCGCTGTTATCAGTGACGGAAGGAAACAGTGTTCTCTTGGTACTCAGGCACAGTCTTTACACAGACAATTGCTTTAATCTACCGCTTTTCCGCTATTCCGGAGGCTCTCTATTCATTTTGGTGAAATCACAAAACAAAAAGCAAACAAATGGGTCCCTACTCTTAATATACAATCACTGATGAATATATTTGGTTTTATTGAGAAAAAAAAAAATATGCAAGGGCAGATTAGAACCCCAATCCTCTTGCACGCTTAGCAAAAATTCGCCCTCCAGACCATTAGAACACACAAGAATTAGAAGGGGATCGACATAGTGTAAGGATGAAGCTATCACATCAAACATGAGTTCTGTCAATAAATTAAATTTAATGTACTATTGAAATTGATTTCTGGACATTAAAATGTTATTTTTTATGCATTTGTTATTGTCCATTTCTGATATAGCCTTGTATTAGCACCCCCCCCCACACACACACACACACACTCCTGTCCCACCCACCTTTTAAAACAATGTTACGCTAATTTGATTAAAAAACACAACAGAATTATCTTCTCTGTTGCTTTTACACATTTGAAACTCTCATTCTGCTCTGTGTGTTGTAGTCTCTACTGAAGAGTGTGGATGAGGTCATTACTGCCAGCGACTGGAGAGAAAACGATGAGGTACGTTTAATGGATAGATTAATAATTGGATAGATAGAGAGATTCTATCTGTCCATTCATGAGTAGTTCAAACAAATTGGCACACTTTTTTCATTTTGATTTCATTTTGTTGAGTACTGCTGGTTTTATTTGTGTAACCTCAGTGAGCTGTATCGTTTTTTGCACTTTGTCTTTTATCGGGGTGAGCAGTTGAGTCCTGTGGTCAATGGGCTGGTAGAGACTGTGGATAAGGTGATGCTGCAAATGGCCTCCAAGCTTCGGTCCAGCCCAGACTCAGAGGCTCCTCTGGCCATAGGGGGCAAGAGTTCTGTGGCAGGTCAGTACACACTCCAAAACACTTCTTCAAACTCCCGTTTCCAGAATATCTATTCTTAGAAATTCACTCTCCCTCCCTTCCTGTACATACATGGCTGGCTTGAAGTATGTGGAGTATGTCCAAATATGCTCATAGGGGGGTGCCTACCTAATACACATGCATGAATGCAGCACACAGGGT
Source organism: Megalobrama amblycephala (assembly GCF_018812025.1). Lineage (NCBI taxonomy): Eukaryota > Metazoa > Chordata > Actinopteri > Cypriniformes > Xenocyprididae > Megalobrama > Megalobrama amblycephala. Next base: position 18,440,688 of record NC_063055.1, read on the forward strand.
GAGCGTATCAATTAGACCCGAGTGAAGGAATTTAAGGCATTAAACATAACTTTAAAAAGTTGTTTTTTCTATTATGTTTTCCTATTTTTTTAGGAGTGTTGAAATGTTACATTTGCCCATACATTTTTATAATACATTTTCCTAAGAATTACCAAAAAAATTATTCAGTTAATAGACTGAAATGTATTCCAAGGCATGATATATATATTTAACATAGATGAGAAACAGTTGGAAGAAGTTCAAGATTTTAAATAGTGCAAAGTGCACATCTATCATGTCTTCTGAAAAGACTTAACATGAAATGAATCAGACATGGGCAATAATTCAGTTCAATTCAATTCACATTTATTTGTATAGCGCTTTTCACGATACATATCATTTCAAAGCAGCTTTACAGAGAATGCATGTCAACGTTACAATTTAAAGAATGCAGTTAGCAAATAATGTAATAATTTAGGCAATTAATTTATAATCACTGTTAGCAGTTTAACTGAAGGTAGAAGCAATGAGCTCCTGGAAAAATGAATTACATATTAACAATAATTAGGATATATAGAAATTTGGGAATGTGCATGTTGATCCAGATGATTGCGTCTTCTGAAGTCCTCGCAGGAGTTGGCGCCGTCTCTTCATAGGTGTTGGTCATCTGAGGTCTTCTTAAGATCCAAACTGAAACATCTCTTAATCTGCTCTGTGCCAATTCAAAATAAGTATCATTGAAGTTCATTTCTGAATCATGCCCTCTGAGACTCCACGCTTCACAATCAACTGTCTCTTCTGTCTCTGATCCTCCCTTTGCTCTGATAAGACTGTGTTAGGACCAGAGGTCACATGAGAAAACCTTTCAGGTTGCCTGAGCTATTATTGAACTTCACTGTCACATTCAGTGAAAAAAGCATAAATAACCACAAGATCACAGATGAAACAGAGAGAAGGATAATTCACCCAAGAACAAGATGTTGAGAAAAGACTTCCCCGGCCCTTAATAGAAAGCAATGAAATTGCCACATTCAAGGTCCAGAAATGTAGTTAAAACATGGTTAAAATAGTCAGCGTGACTACAGTGGTTCAAACTTAATGCTATGAAGCGACAAGAATACTTTTTGTGCGCAAAAACAAAACAAAAATAATGACTTTATTCAACACATTCTTCTCTCCCCTGTCATTCTCTTACACTATTTATGTTGCAGCACTTTCTGGTTCTATGTCAGAACGCCAGCTCAGTATTGGCCGGCTCCTGCGCCAGCATCACACGCATACGTCGGAAGCACCGAACTGTGTTGACTGCGTCAACTACATATGAGACTGATAGGGGAGAGATGAATTTGTTGAATAAAGTCATTATTTTTGTTTTTGCGCACAAAAAGTATTCTCGTCGCTTCATAACATTAAGGTTGAACCATTGTAGTCACATGGACAATTTTAACAAAGTTTTTACTACTTTTCTGGACCTTGAATGTAATTTTGTTGCTTTCTATTAAAAAACTATAAAAAAAAACTCTTGGATTTCTTAAAAAAAAAAAAATTTAATTTGTGTTTTGAAAATGAACAAAGGTCTTGTGGGTTTGGAACAACATGAGGGTGAGTAATTAATGACTGAAATTTCATTTTTGGGTGAACTATCCCTTTAAGCTACATTATCGTTCAGAATTTTGGAGACGGCAAGACTTTTTAATGTTTTTGAACTCCTTATGGGGTTCATTTATTTGATCAAAAATACATTAAAACAGTAATATTGTGAAGTATTATTATACAATTTAAAATAAGTGTTTTCTATTCATTTTAATATATTTTAAAATGTAATTTACCTCTGTGATGGTAAAGCTGAATTTTCAGCATCATTACTTTAGTCTTCAGTGTCACATGATCCTTCAGAAATCATTCTAATATACTGATTCGAAAGATTTCTTCTTATTATCAATGTTAAAAACAGTTGTGCTGCTAAATATTCTTGTAGAAACTGCAGTACAATTTTTTTAGGATTCTTTGATGAATAGAAAGTTCAAAAGAACACCAAAAGAAATCTTTTGTAAAACTGTAAATTTCTTTACTGTCACTTTTTATCAGTTTAATCCATTTTGATGAATGCAAGTTGTTTTTTATCAAATTAAATGAAAACAATGCAATGTAGCCTTTTGAGTATTTTTTCAATTAAGTAAAAATTGTGTCAAGTTAATCAGACAATTATTCAAGACATGTAAACAGTCTGTAATAAAAATAAGTAACAAATTGCAAACAACAGAACTAATATACAGTTGTAGTAAACAGTGTTGACTGTTTACATTAATACTTCACAGAGAATTGCACCAAAAAGCAAAGTCACTTGTCACAGAGCATGCTAACAGAATGCATGTGAAACCAGCTGCACATGCCGGGACCGAATACAGTCAGTACTCGGTACTCGGTTTCACTGAATTGGTACCAAATTGTGGTTCTTTTGACCTTCTAGTAGGAAGTAATGCAGTAACAAAGCAACAGTATACTCACTATGAACAGTGACCCTACCTTTTTTCAAATGTGTCTAGATTACTCTCTGATGAAGATCCCACAGAACTACAATCTGGCCAGCTACCGGTTCCCCACACAAGGGAAGAGTTACATCTCAGTACCAGGAGAGGCCCTTACAATGCAGTGTGAGTATGCACGTCTCACAAACCCTAAGATCTGGTGGCGATCCTTGTCCTGATCATGCAGCTTTATGTTAGTGAATGATTATTACTAGAAAGAGTGCGTTTGATATGATTTCACTGGAACAGAGTGCAGGTTATCCTGTGCCGCACCAGAGAACAGTGCTTGTCTATGCCGTCTATGATCCGCCACTGACTAATGATATAAATCTTGCTTAAAGTAACAAACTTTAATGCTTTTCCACTTACCAAACCAAAGTTTGACCATAATGTGCATAATGGAACAAACAAAACCTGGACTGGAGCATAGACATATGAAATGGAATGGATTGCTAAACAAACTGCCAATCATTTTTTTTTTCTTTTTGAATAGAAGGTTTTTGTTCTGAATCATTCCTACCCAATTTAACCCCTGATTATGAGTAAATGTGCGCACACACATCGCATTGCTTTTATACGCCTCAAGCTGCAGTGAAAGAGCACATTGTTTTCACATAAGGAGGATGAAGGACATTTATTTGTTGTCTGTCCTCTTTAGCCATAAACAACAAATAAACAATGCAATCAACTCTGATGACTTCCTGCTGCTCTCTAATGAAACTTGCCAATCACACAAGCCCCTCCAGGAGAAAGCATTATATAATTTCGAGTAGTTTAGAGCAGATTTGCATGAAAAACAGAAAGAGTGTACGCGCTTGCCTTTTTTTTTTAATGTATAAATGCGAGCAAGAGTGAGTGTTGCAATGTTTCCCATGTGGCGGCAGTAATTATGAGGACATTAAAAGTTTTGTTTGTTTGACACCGTTTTGGGGTCAGCTCTCCTCAGCTCCTCTGGCACAATGCTGAACCTGAGCCCCGCTCTGTTCATTATAAACAGTTTTAATAAACTATTAAAGCTCTATTATCAGAAATGGCACATAAACGCTAGCACTGGCATTAGCGTGCCATTGAACTGCTTCTCCAGTGCAGCCGGACATATGGTACACTTCATTAACAGAACCAAGCAGAGCTTTTATACGGCAATTAAAGACAGCAAGAGAAGGAGCGCATTGAATCGCCGTGTAATCCCGCTGGGCCAAGTTTCTTTTAGTCTTAATAAAAACATTTGTAGAGAGATTTTGCCCCTTGGTTTGTGAGGTTATTGGCCTAGAGCCCAACTCAGAGGAGTTAGTTGGGACACAGTGATATTGCTTATTTGGTCCATTAACACCTGTAAAAGTACTAATAAGTTGTAAAAGTCCACAGCATGTTTCACATAATCCGAAACTGCAAACAAGCAACACTGTGGTGTTTTTATTATTATTATTATTATTATTTAAAATGAGCAAAAAATCATGATTGTTGATTATTCTTTGATATGGTTATTAATAACTTAAACTAAAACGATTCAAAATTGTTTTTGGTAATTGAAATGAAGCTGAAATAAAATAAAATAAAATATAAATATTAGATGAAAAATTAAAAAGTAAACAAATGAAAATTAGAAGTGTTGCTTTGGCAAGTAAATATAATATGATTACGTTGAAGTAAAAAAAAAATACTTAAACTAAAATAAAAATAGGTTAAAATATAAAAAATTAAATAGAAATATTTAAAAAAAAAATAACAAAAGCACTAAAAATTAACAACACTTCATGGCCTATGCATACTAGTTTGGTTGATTTACGTTACTTACGCACATTTATGCATTAAGTTACGTTAAGTACTTACGTTAAGTGTTTCCCGCGTGAGGTACTTTGTGTTGTACGTTGCCATGACGATGCTACTACGATGGTACTTCAACATTTTACAGATGTAAACCCATGAGGCAAGAAAAACTTAAAAGCATATTCATATATCTTAAAACTTCTGGTTACATGAGCCTAAGCTCTTTTCAATAAAATCCATGCAAAAGATAATATCAGATCATTTTAGAATACAGTATAGGATGTACCGAATATTCTTCAGTTTTATGAACAACAGAAATACAACAAATAGATTATCAGATCTCTGTCATATGGGCAAAAAAAAGCGACAAAAAAAAAGTAAAAAACTATGCATTGTTTGCATAGTTGTATGCAAACAATGTATCTTACAAGGTAACATGATGTAACCTTCCTCTCACATTAAGTCCTTGATTTGGAGGGTATTGGACCTGGAAAGTCCTTGAAAGGTCCTTGAATTTTAAGTTAACCAAGGTGTGGGAACCCTGTATATGTATATATATACACACACACAAACACACACACACACAATACTAAAATAACAATGTTTGTGTAAAATAACAATTTGTTTGTGGTTGTGATGTGACTGTGTTTTATTGTGCTGTCAGTCCTTCCTTAGATCAGCTTATTAAATAACATTATTATTAAATAATACATAATTTTATACGTTTTAACCATAAATGCTCGTCTTGAACTAGCTCTCTTCTTCTTCTCTATTTGAATTCCAGCAGTGTAGACACTGCTAAGTGTATTACTGCCCTCCACAGGTCAAAGTTTGAACTAAATTGTCATATACAATATGCTAGTGCAAGTATATAACATTTAGTTCAATCTTTAACCTGTGGAGGGCAGTAATAAACTTAGCAGTGTCTACACTGCCGGAATTCTAATAGAGAAGAAGAGAGCTAGTTCAAGATGAGCATTTATTGTCAAAAGTAAATTATCAGGAAAATTTTATTTGAAAGTGTGCCCCTGTGAACAAAAATAAAACATACATCTGTAAGTTAGTTTGCTTCACACTGGTTGTTATTAATGATTGGCCATTAATGCAACACCCATGTTAAAGGGATAGTTCACCCAAAATGAAAATTTGATGTTTATCTGCTTACCCCCAGGGCATCCAAGATGTAGGTGACTTTGTTTCTTCAGTAGAACACAAATGATGATTTTTAACTCCAACCGTTGCCGTCTGTCAGTGGTATAATGTGGGTCAATGGGAACTTCTTTTATAAGAGTAAATAAAACTTGCATAGACAAATCCAAATTAAACCCTGCAGCTCGTGACGACACACTGATGTCCTAAGACATGAAACGCGCTCTGACAACGGAAGTGATGTCTAGCACTCATTGAAGTATAAGCGCGAGACATCACTTCCGTTGTCAGAGCGCGATCAGACCTCACTAAGTGAGTGCTGAACGCAGTTGGACATAGTGGTGTATTAGATGTAAAAAATGATTTCTCACACAAACCGATCGTTTTGTGTCTTAGGACATCAATGTGTCGTCATGAGCCACAGGGTTTAATTTGGAATTGTCTAAGCAGGTTTTATTTACTCTTATAAAAGAAGTTCCCATTCACTCCCATTATACGGCTGACAGGCGGCAACAGTTGGAGTTAAAAATCATCATTTGTGTTCTACTGAAGAAACAAAGTCACCTACATCTTGGATGCCCTGGGGGTAAGCAAATAAACATCAAATTTTCATTTTTGAGTGAACTATCCCTTTAATATAAATTATTTATTCAGTTAATTGTGCGGCCCTAATTCAAACCCTGATGAAATGATACTTCCATATCCAATGGTCCACAACAGTTATCAGCATTATTTTACAAGGTTATTTGCACAAATTAATGATACTAATGACTGTGTTTTCATGATAATACTGGAGTTGTTTTTAAACTTGAAGGGAAATGGCCCTCTGTATTTAATTTTTAATGGTCAAAAAAAAATTCGAAGTAGAGTGTAACATATTTCCCCCTCACACACGTGGTGGACCCTCATCACAGTCTTCCCGCGTGTGTGTGAACACACATCTTTCCCATTAGAGCTTCACTGAGAGGAGCACATGCAGCATCTGTGATAATGAGACTATCCTCTCTGTGCATTTCAACGGCAGTCCAACACATTCTTCAAAACACACATACATGTGTGATCGAATAGTAATAGTTGTGTCTGTTTCCCCCTACAGCTCAGACCACGATCGTGGGACTTTTCTACCACAAAATGCACAACTACTACAAAAAAATCAGCCCTCAACAAACAAGGTGAAGTGTGTGCGTGTTTCCTGTTGTACATTGTGTTCTTGTGAGCATGAGGTTATCACTGTGGTTCTCTCTCATCTGGGCCTCTGTGTCTGATACTCCCAGTCATTAAGTCGACTGATAACAGTCTCTTCTCATCTTAACACAGCCATGATCAGTACTTAACTTAATTTTTTTAATTTAGCACAACTCTGGGACTCAGTTGGCCTCTTTTTATGTAACTGCACTGGGTAAAATAGCTGAGAGATGCTGCAGGGTATATTTGTATTACCATCTAAACATTTCTGAGAACCCAAATATATGTAGTCAACATGAATGTTATATTTACTGTTGGTTATACTGTTGGTAATATTAGTGGTGGGTTGCATTATTAAGGTGTGGTCACATTTATCAATGCACTGTGAAATTTTGTGGGCAAAATTCAGTCAATTCAGTCGGAATCCAACATTGGGCAGTTTTGCGTAAAGGCGGAAAAGTTCCCCATGCATATTTTGCTTATGTTCAAAGTGGTCATGCAAATTTGCCATCCAGACCATACAGAAAGATGCTTGCTTTGAAAGTAACTTCTATAGTATGTGTGAGCAGTGCTTCATACATCATTACACTATTGACAGTATTGACATCAAAACCCAGAAGACTAATTCGCCAGTGGTTCCCTCAAGATGGGTTTTTATAATGGGGTTTTTCAGTTTCTGAGTAAAATAGGGACTGTGGTAAACATAACTTGACGATACTTGGACGTTTTGCTCTACAACGTAAACTGCACAGACTCACACACCAAACGTTCTTATTTAGTTTCATATCAGAAATGTACGATTTTTAAAAAATAAATAAACATAACAGCTTCAAAATTCGATATGGTTGTGTGAAATTTGCTTTGTAAAGTAACATGTCCAAGTATCGTCAAGTTATGTTTACCACAGACCATATTTTACTCATAAATTGAAAAACTCCATTATAAAAAAACTGAGAGAGAAATCCTGAGTGACTGGCAAAGCACTGGTTAATTAGTCTTCCTGGTTTTGACGTCACAGCTGCAGCACTGTATAGACGATGCATCTTTTTTGCCGGTGAAATTTCACTGAAATGTGACCACAACTTTACACCTGTAGGTGGCGACAAGTGTCTGTATATTGAGTTAATTTTTCATTCATCTGATTAATTCAAAAACACTGAAAGCAAGTGAGTGAGTCATTGAATCATTAATTCAACCGATTCATTTAAAAACACTGAGCCCGCTTCCAAAATCGCATTCTCTCTGAGTAGGTACTTCTTTTGGATAAGCACTTACATTGCATCCGTTACATTGCAAAAAGTAAATTCTGTATAACACGAATGTAATGTGAATGTACCACATTTCCATGTGCATACTCATTCTTTAAGAAACTAAACAAACAGCGATGCTGTTGCTCAGAGACACTTACCCCCATTTCACAGACTAGTCCTAGACTAAAATGCATGTTTGAGCTGTTTTAACTGAAAGCTACTTCTTCTGATATATCTTAAAGGGCACCTATTATGCAAAATTCACTTTTACATGGTGTTTGACCATAAATGTGTGTTGGCAGTGTGTGAGCAAAACCACCCTAGAATGAGAAAAATCCACCCAGTGGTTTTTTTACAATCTCAATAATTCATAAGCACTGTCTCAGAACGCCCTGTTCTAAGATTGCTCTCACTGTGACGTAGAATTGCGCTAAGCCCCACCCACGTGGTTTGATTGACAATCTGGTTTTGGCATAGACCCCGACCTCGGTGATTGGTCAACCATCCTCCATTGTTTCAACGACAGCCGGTAATGTCTCCTAAGAAACACAAGTGCTCTGTTGTGGGATGTAATAATGAACATAGTAGTTTTCACTTACTTCCGACATCAGAGCCACTGAAAACGCAGTGGATGGATTTTATTTACGAAGGAAAGGCGCCACTCAAAATTCCAAAATACGTTTATGTTTGCGCGAATCATTTTTTGACTGTTTTGAGAACGAGGGTCAATTCAAAGCAGGTCTTGCTTCAAAGTTAATCCTCAAGTGTGGATCGTTGCCTACTGTTCGCGATCCAACGTCTCCTCCAGAAGAAGTAAGTGTATTTAATGTTTTTGAGCAAATAGTCATTTCAGTCGATGTCAGCCAATTCAATAACAAATGCGTCTAAAGTTGTTGTCGTCGTCGTAGAATGTCTGTGTATATAATTTAAACCTTGTTTGTATAGTGTGTATCCACACGTATATATATATTTTTTAAAGATATTGTATTAAAAACTGTGTATGTTTACTTAGCAAACGTTATCACAGTATTTGTGTTTGTAGTTTCAAAAAATTGCGCGAACGTTATCACAGTGTGTGTGTGTGTGTTGCACATCCATAATTGCAAAGGGGACGCGATTAAAACTCTATAAGTACATAAATGTATCAAATAACCATTCAGAGACGTCCTGCTCCATTCTCAATTGTGTTTCTTCTGCCGGAGTCTCTTCATCATCTGGGTCTGATTCCGGTTCAAACATGTACGGCTGAATGCCATACAAAACAGCGGGTCTCTCACTCTCAGCCATTCTGCTTCTACCCTCTGTTTATTGCCATAGGTATGCAAGTTACGCCCTCATCCAAAGGCAGGGCGGGGATATGCAGCTCATTTATATTTAAGGTGGTACACACCAAAACAGCTCTTTTTAAAACAGGCCCCCAAAATGACATTTTCAAATGGTTATAATAAATTAACTGTGGGGTATTTTGTGCTGAAACTTCACAAATACATTCTGGGGACACCCAAGACCAATATTACATCTTGTAAAAAGGGGCATAATAGGTGCCCTTTAAAATATGTCAGTGCCATTGTTTTGCACACACCAGTAATGTGTTTTTCTAGGGTACATTTATAAAAGCTACTTGAATGTCCTAATTGAACTAAGGCCAAATCCTGGCTTAGTCTAAACCGGGCCATAATGATTCTTCTGTGGCTTTGTTTGGAACAATTTTTATTGCCAGAGCAAAAACAGAAAACGTAACTGACAATATTGTGTCTAAAATGTTAGTAACTTCGTATTTATTGTACTGTTCTTTAAAAAACAAAATCGCAGTAGTTTTGTCTGAAATCAGCATGGCTGTGTTTACTTGCATCGAACCGTCCACCTGTGAGAGTTGGGCTTGTTTGGATATGATTATTATTATTATCTTAATATTATGTTATTTGTTATTATTGGTGTGATATTAGTTATTAGCAGATAGCTGTCATTAGTATAATTTTCTTTGCTTATTCTGGAATGTTGACGGTAGTTCAGGTATGGCTAATAACTGACTGTCCATCTCTGCAGGATAAATGAGGCGGTGGATTATAAAGATCATAAGATCCAGATGGCCAGTCACCTTATTTCTCTGAAGGTGGAGCCATCTCCTGCCCTGTCACTCAACCTGTCCACTGAACCGCTCATCCGAATCGTCCTCACCCATCAGCTGGTAGGAGAACGGCAATTCAACACTTCATTTTGTTTATTTTGATGTTTATTCAGGATTTGTGTGTATAGCAGCTATTTAGTACGTTTGGAAGATTATCATATTTAAAGAAGTTTATTTTGCTTGACTAATGTAACAAGAAAAAAAAATATGTACAACGATGACTTTAAGATCAAGCAGAACGTTCACCATTTCATTTATTCTCATTTTGAAAGAATGTGCTCACACTCATCCACCGACATCTGGCATTCTACACATCAGGTTAGACAGAATGCAATTAACATAAAAAAAAATTAATATTTATAACCCAGTCTGGCCTGGCAGATTCAGCATTGAGCTGCTGGTAGAAAGTAAAGTTCCTGATGATAGAAGGATGTTTATGACAGCCTGTTCTTAACATTTGTGTTCTGTTTGGTACATAGATTTCTTCTGAGACTTTTGTTTAACCAGAATCATTCCTTTATATTTCTTAAAGGGGGGTTTCATTTCATGCATTCTGACTTATTTACACTGTTAAAGAGTTGCATTCTCATGCTAAACATGGCCAAAGTTTCAAAACACGAGTTGGACGTATGATGGAGCCAAATACACTCCTTCTGGATTCAGATAAGTTTTGGAAGAGTTTTTTAGAGTATGGCCCTGTATCACATCATAAAGGGTGGAATTCCTTGTATGGGCACTTCTCCCTGATAAGCGTGCGCACACATCACCCAGAGAGAGAGCAAGAGCACGTCCATCAACTTGCTTCGTTCGGGTTACGAACGAAGAGATTTTTCAACAATGCCACCAAAAAAAGTGTGTTTTTCGTTGTGAGGGAAAGATAACCTTTTTCAGCTTCCCAAAGATCCCAGCGTTAAGGGAACAGTGGATGCAGTTTGTTTTTCCGGGGCAGCAACGGAGTGTGCACGTATGTTTGTTTGTTCCCGGAATTTCGGTGACGAATGTTTTGTAAACAAGTCCCAGTTCAACGCTGGATTTGCAGATCATTTGAGACTGAGTCCCAGCGATAGATCCCAGTCATGAGTCAAAACTGCACAAACAACACACATGTTTTTGTTCCCTTTTTATTTATATTGATGTCGCAACTTGCAGACGATAGCTACGCAAAAGCTGCACGTGCTCATGACTCTTTAGCTCTGCCCACGGCATGCCTCCAGAAGCTCGGCTTTTTTTAGAAAGAGTCAGCACAGCGTATCTGTCTTTTATAAATATGATAAAACTAAAGACTTTTCGGAGATATGAAGGATGCAAAACTACTCTATATGTACTCAAGATTAACATGAGATTGGCGGATACTGTGTGTGTTATGTACCCTTTAAACAGAACAGAATTATTCTTAATGTGTTGGAGGAAAACTTTCAAAGACCTTTTCTTTTTTTATTATTTTTTTTATGCTGCTGTGTTTGTGGTTTTGCTTTTGGTGAGCCGTGTTACAGAAGAACCCCAGAGTTCAGACTTGTCAGGACTAACCATGGAAATCCATTTTGGTTTGCATCATCCCTCGCACTCTTTTTTTTTTCTTTTTCTTTTTTTTTCTTCAGTTCTGAAACGGCGAGAGTACTTCGCCAAAAGAAAAGTGGTTCAGAACGCTGGAATCATAAGCCTTGAGGTCTTTTGAGAAGGGAAAGATGATTTGGTTTAACAAGGAGCTTGTTTGGCCTGTGTGCGCAGATGGTACGACTCAGTCGAGGATGCATCCGTCTGCCAAATTTCCATGGGAAACCCATCAAAAATGGATACAGATGGCATGTAGACAAGTTAACCAATACAGCATGTTTTGGGAGGGTATTTGCTGTTAAAAAAACAAAAAACTAAACAGTGAGGAGTTCACCATAGCATTGGATTTCACACACCACGTTACACGCATTATCCATCAGCTAACCCACATTTGACAGCTCGCTGTGGTTTTTACCATTACATAAGATCTGCTAAACTTTTTCAATGAATAAACTCATATACAGTTTAATCACATCAAAGAAAAATGTTTAAACCTATTCAAATAAGCAGTCGTTTCTTTTTTCATTGTTCTTTTTAATGCCTTCCAAATCAAAACCATGCCGGCATGCGTGTAACTATAGAGACAAACATTTGTTTTGCTGGCTTTTTATGGTCTTGTAAGAGAGATGATTATTTCAGTGATGTTTAGTGATGGAAATGTGTGTGTCTTTGGACAAAGATCATTATGCTAAATGAAAGGAACCTACTAAAAGAGTAAAGCCAGAAACACAACTCAAATGCAGATGCAAATGCTTGTGCAGAGTCCAATTAAAATATATACAGCGTCCACAGCGTCCTAAAGACTGATCAGTTGAATAAATGTTCTGAAATTACAATGACTAGTATGAATTGAAAATATGTAATTTTGCACATCCCTACTACACATTAGGAAAATTGACACTCAGACATTTTAATTTCCTTAGGTCATAGTTTGAATGACCATATTTTGATTACCGAAAACCAGGACACTCAGCCCAGCAATGAGATACTCAAATTATACTCGAAGTTTACTCAAAGATGCCTTATAATTTCAATACATTTAAAGTAGGCCTATGCCTCCTCTGTACGGATAGAAAATTGTTATATTACAAAATGCTGTCCATGACCAAGTTTTATGACAAGTTTCAAAAATAGCGAATTAAATAATGATATAAATAATGCCTCTTCTGTATTAGAAAAATAAATAAATACCTAAAAAAAAAAAATACCTCTGCTATATTAGCAATCCAAATTTAACAAAAATAGCTCTCACAAACTTACAAAAGCTAACTAACAAAAAATATCTATATCTTTAGTTTTCTTCTTCATCCTTCTTTTCCTCTTCATCCTGTTTTTCTTCCTCATCCTCCTTGTTTGCCCATTTATATTTTGCTGTAGAGCTGATCTTTCCCAGCAGTTTTTTGTTGCTTAACAAATAAGCATGAAAGTTATAAAGAAATTTATATAGGCTTATCAGCTGTTACATCGCAAGGTACAAAGGAAGAGCACAACGAGCTGAACTCATTGTAGACGATAGCTGAAGGTTGTTCTGCTGTTACACGAAGTATCTGTTATTTACAGATGACTGCACAAATCGTGCATACTAATAAAAACATTATAAACTGTTACCTAGAAGTAGTAAACAACTGTAATTTAGGCATAAGTCAGCCACGACGCTGAGAATATAGTTACCTTTATGGAAAAATCCACTAATGTTTTGAGATACAATGTGAACTAATATTTGCACGTGCAATCGCGCATGTCTGCAAAACTCATTTATATTAATGTATGCTCCGCCTTCGGAAACCGAAAATCTCAGAAACTGAAAATCTCGTAACACCGGTCAATTTAATGGCCCAATGAAAAACAATGAAAACCAGGACATTTTCATCACTTTATAAAAACCAACCAGGACGGCCAGGACATGTCCTGGGAAAACAGGACGTTTAGTTACCCTAGTCTAATTAATCTTGGGACAATGGCTTCCTGTGTGTAGGACTGTCCAGAACAGAGGTCGTGTTTCATGAGTAATGTGTGAGCTGAATCACTAGATCAATAATCTGTCACAGTGTCAGTGATGGATTACTGTGATTTAGACAATTTTTAAGATAATGGTCCGTTTTGTGTTTCAGCCACTGGCTTTTTGGGTAGAATGATTCAACAACTGTTAAATATTAGTGAAGAAATTATATGTGGTTGTCTGTGGTTTTTTGGATGATGTCAGTGGTTCTCATGGTAAATTCTGTGATCAGAGCAAGACTTGTGTTGATTTATTGCCTCTGAACTACACTGGAGATATGCAAATTTTCATATTTTCAAAATCTAGTCAGGTATTTGGTCTTAAGAAAAATTTAAGGCTTTTTATAATTAGGCTAATTTAGGATCATGTTACCTTTCTGGGCCTTGAAAAGTGCAATGACTTTGTTGTCAACATGTGGTTCAGAAACCTTTCGGATTTCATCAAAAATATCTCAATTTGTGTTAAATTAACAAAGATGAACAAAGGTCTTACGGGTTTGGAACGACATGAGTGTGACAGAAATTTCATATTTGGGTGAACTAACCCTTTAAAGATGCAACTTTTCATGTGTTGAAGGCAATGTGTTTTCATCCACTAAAGCACTGCCACTAAAATATTAAAGCTAGTCAACTAGTCAGTTGTTGGCTGACTAGTCAAATATCCTGTCCCATCCCTAAATCACACAGACAGCAACCTAAGCAACAACCGAGCAATTATAAGCAGCAATCACCTCATTCCCTCATCTTTTACTTCTCTTTTTCTTCCCTCTCTTCTCCTCACCTGTCCTATTTCTCATTGCTGGATCACATAGCATGAGGTGAACAAATGGAAAGAGTGATTTCATGAGGAATGCTGGCGATGCTCTGTGTCGAAATCATAAGGATTAAAAAAAGATTTCTGACATGCTTTCGCTGCCTTTAAAATCTAATAAAGTTTCAGCGGAGCGGACACAAAACAGAGACGCCACACATACTAAGCATGAGCGCACGTCTGTTGCACTGTGTGCAAGCTTGTACTTACACTTGTATGTTTACGCTAATCAAACACATTACTAGAGGCTGTTTATCAATTTTAATACGATGCATCTCCAAATCCAATATGTATATGAATCATCCTGGACTGGATTAATGTAATCATTCATTGTGCTGTGCATTTGTGTTTGTGTTCATGGGATTGTGGTTGTGTGTCCAGTAAAACTGTATGTGGGTGAATTACTCAACCACAAGCAGTTTTGGTCTAGGAGGTATTTCCGCTGTGGTTCAGATTTAATCACAGATTCACACAGCCCTAATGGCATTACAACTTATAAAAAATCTCACCAAGTCTGACACGCATTTTGATGTATGACTGAGGACTTGTTGTTGTCTACTTAGTACAGTTGGGTTTTTAAAGTAATAATAATGAGTAGTGTTCACTTCCAGATGCTTTTATAACTCACACACCCTGTTCCTGTCTGAACTCACTCACTTTAAACGCCTTTTCTCACTCACTTCCTCGCTCACCCAGTCACTCAGTAGGTCACTCGCTAGTAGTAGCCCCACAGTGTTACCCTAAAACTCGCTTTGGCATACCTCCCTGGAACAAATGTCACAATACCATTTCACTAGCAAGGGGAAACTTCATAATCACACTTCATAATCATTTGCATCTTCTCTCGTATATTTGTGATCAACAGAACTGCACAAAACAACATAATTAGTGCTTGTAGTCCAAAAGTGTGAACATTTTGAAAAATTCTCACGTTTGTCACATTTCTCACAAAGGAATGATCATTTCCATTAATTTTTCACTAAATTATAAGATCTGAGGAGGTTTGAGCGATCTCTTCTGTCTCACTATATTGTTATCCTTCCAGCCCGAGCAACAGAGGGAGCTCACTAAAAGAAAACTGTTATGATGTAATTTATGACAAATTCAGATGCAGTGCCAAATATGGATATCAGGTAGTCCGGTATCAACAGAGGCAACGGGGAAGAGACAAGACATATGAACTCTTTTCATGGCCCCCAGAATATTTTGTTGTATGAATATCTGAACATACAATATATTAAAAGAATGAACAGAGCCTTTGCTTTAAATCCTTTTTACCTTTCATTCTAACTTCATGCATTTTTTTTATCAAAACTTGAATGTGGAAAAAATTAATTTAAAAAAAAAAGAAAAAAGCAACATTTTAAACAAAAAGCTGAAAAAATTTTGTTCTTGTCAAAGACTTCATCCAGATCGGATTCAGAATGATGATTTATGATCAAAATATTGATCGAGTAAATCGCTTCCATCAACACCCCCAAAGCTTGCTTTGATGTACAAACATTCAACAGCACATAAAAAAAAAACATACATGTTCCTAAGCAATCTTCCATCACTTGTTTCTGCTTTTGTTTTTGGACATAGAAATTCTGCAATATTGCAGAAGATGTGTAATTCCTTCACTCGCTCAGTTACTTGTACATTCACATACTAAAATTCACTTATTCATTCACCCACATACCTGCTTACCCTCTGATTCATTCAGTCACTTATTCATTCACTGACTGTTTCATTCAACCCCTCATTCACTTGCTGATTGATTTATTCAACCACTCATTCACTCACTGACTGATTCATTCAACCACTCATTCATTCACTGACTGATTCATTCAACCCCTCATTCACTTACTGATTGATTCATTCAGTCACTCACTCATTCACTCACTGACTGATTCATTCAACCCCTCATTCACTTGCTGATTGATTCATTCAACCACTCATTCACTCACTCACTCACTCACTCACTGATTAATTCAGTTACTCATTCACTCACTGATTTATTCAGTCACGCATTCACTCAGTGACTGATTCATTCAACCCCTCATTCACTTACTGTTTGATTCACTCATTCACTCACTGACTGATTCATTCAACCCCTCATTCACTTGCTGATTGATTCATTCAACCACTCATTCACTCACTGACTGATTCACTCAGTCACTCACTGACGGTTTCATTCAACCCCTCATTCACTTGCTGATTGATTCATTCAACCACTAATTCACTCACTGACTGATTCACTCATTCACTCACTGATTTATTCAGTCACGCATTCACTCAGTGACTGATTCATTCAACCCCTCATTCACTTACTGTTTGATTCACTCATTCACTCACTGACTGATTCACTCAGTCACTCACTGACGGTTTCATTCAACCCCTCATTCACTTGCTGATTGATTCATTCAACCACTAATTCACTCACTGACTGATTCACTCATTCACTCACTGATTTATTCAGTCACGCATTCACTCAGTGACTGATTCATTCAACCCCTCATTCACTTACTGTTTGAGTCACTCATTCACTCACTGACTGATTCATTCAACCCCTCATTCACTTGCTGATTGATTCATTCAACCACTCATTCACTCACTGACTGATTCACTCAGTCACTCACTGACGGTTTCATTCAACCCCTCATTCACTTGCTGATTGATTCATTCAACCACTAATTCACTCACTGACTGATTCACTCATTCACTCACTGACGGTTTCATTCAACCCCTCATTCATTTGCTGATTGATTCATTCAACCACTTATTCACTTACTGATTGATTCATTCAGTCAGTCACTCACTCATTCACTCACTGACTGATTCATTCAACCACTCATTCATTTGGTGATTGATTCATTCAGACACTCATTCACTCACTGACTGTTTCATTCAACCCCTCATTCATTTGTTGATTGATTCATTCAGTCGCTCATTCACTCACTGACTGATTCATTTAACCCCTAATTCACTTGCTGATTGATTCATTCAGTCACTCACTCATTCACTCACTGACTGTTTCATTCAACCCCTCATTCACCTGCTGATTGATTCATTCAACCACTCATTCACTTGCTGATTGATTCATTCAGTCACTCATTCACTCACTCACTCACTGACTGATTCATTCAACCACTCATTCACTTGCTGATTGATTCATTCAGTCACTCATTCACTCATTGACGGTTTCATTCAAACCCTCATTCATTTGCTGATTGATTCATTCAACCACTCATTCACTCACTGACTGATTCATGTAGTCACTCATTCACTCACTGACTGATTCATTCAACCACTCATTCACTCACTGACTGATTCATTCAACCTCTCATTCACTTGCCGATTGATTCATTCAGTCACTCACTCATTCGCTCACTCACTGACTGATTCATTCAACCACTCATTAATTTGCTGATTGATTCATTCAGTCACTCATTCACTCACTGACTGTTTCATTCAACCCCTCATTCACTTGCTGATTGATTTATTCAGCCACTCATTCACTTACTGATTCATGCATTCACTCACTAACTGATTAATTCAAACACTCATTCACTCACTGACAGATTCATTCAACCACTCATTCACTCACTGACTGATTCACTCAATCACTTATTCACTCACTGACTGATTCATTCAACCACTCATTCACTCGTTAACTGATTTATTAAATCACTCATTCACTCTCTGACTGATTCATTCAACCACTCATTCACTTGCTGACTGATTCATTCAACCATTCATTCAGTCACTGACTGATTTCTTTCAAGCACTCATTCACTCACTGACTGATTCATTCTGCCACTCATTCGTTCACCTACTTATTCAATCACTGAACCACTCATTGATTCATTCATGCACTTACTCATTCATTGGCTCAGTCACTTATTCTCTCTCTTCTTCTTCTTCGCCTTCATTTCTCCAGTCTTTCTCTGAATGTGTCTTTCAGTTGGTCTGACGTTCCCCTCTGTCTTTATTTCCTCTCCCTCTCTCACGCTTTCTCAGATGAATCGTTATAATCTATAGCAGATGGTCTGGCTGAAGCGATCCTGTTGTAGCTAACTGCTGCGGATTGTGTGGCCTCCTCCTTTTCTCCCTCTCCATATCTTTCTCTTTCTTTCCCTCTGCCGCTCTTTTGCTCTGAAAGCCTGAAAACATAACCTTTAAACTGTTAGTTCTGCCTTGTCGTGTTACTCTTACCATTATATTCTTAGACCACTCTCATATTATGATTTACAACAAACAAATCCTTCAAGCTTGTGTTTTCATCAGCATTATGATAGAAATACCATTAAGCTCTTAAAATGTCCCCACACGATCACCTGAGCACGTTCCACTGGATATTTAGCCTTGACTGTATCCAGGTTTTAGCGTTCCACAGAGACTTCAACCATTTCCTAGCTTTTTCCAGAGATCCGGAGATCGTCCGTCAACTGGCTGACCCCCTGAGCACCTCACTGGGTTTCTCCTCACACCACGCTCAGCTCCTATGCAGATGTTTTACAGCCTCAGTCTCATCTACGTCAGCCGAGTCTTACCAATATTTATTAAGACACATGGATGCAGCACATATTTAACTTTCAAAATTAGCTCTCTCTCAAGGTGTTTCTTAAAGTGCTTCTCATTACGTTTTTGCCTTCAGTACTTTCATATCATTCAGTAGCTGTCCATTTTGAAACTATTATATGGCTAGAGTTTGAAGAGTATACATGTAAGGAATAATTGACAACGGGCCATTGACTTATTAGAAAATAATGCACACCCAAGGTTGTAATGCAGCCACGACTTGAAGCGCAGGTTCATTCAATAACAAAACACTGCTGTGTGTTGCTTGTAGGCACACAACACTTCTGCTGTGGCTTTTGTTTTAACTATTATTTTGTTGCAAATAGAGCAAACAATATTGTTTAAAATGTACTTCACTTAAAGCTGTAGTCCGTAACTTTTTTAAGTTCAAAATGTATATACTGAGCGAGTGCATCATTAATTTGATTAGATGTCATGTATTTGACCTTTTACGGCACTATCATTTTTTCTTTTCTTTTTTTTTTTTACACTAGAGGCGGCATTTTGACTGTTAGCAATACATGTTTTAATGTTATTTTAAGGTGAAGTAGAATTAAATGAACTTTGTCACCTCACGTATCTCAGTTTGGGAACCACTGCTCTAAACCTTTATGCATTGTCACTGTTTGAGTGTTTCACATTGGCCATTATCAAAAGTAGCCAAGAATAGAGCAATTACAATAGCATATACTGTTCCAAATTGGCTTGAGCCTTATTTGTGATATTGTGAGAATCAGATTGGAGTTTGTGGTTAGCACTTGCACTCCAACACAGCTCCATGGTGCTTATTTGGGTAACACTAGTTCAAATCTGGCTTGTCACATTACCTTTTCCTGTCTCAAGTTTTCGATGGAACACATCTTTTCATTTTCTTTGACTTTTCAAGTGATTTAGTCTTTGTATTCTCCGTGTACAGAAGCAGCTGCTCTAAATTACAGCCCAGCCTGTCCATAAGCGAATGTAATTACAGAGCCTGTGAATAGAACGGGAGAGACCAAAAACCTACATTTACTTTTCAACATTTATCTTCTGTGTTAATCTTGGACTACGCAACTGTGTTTTTAAATTTAGCTCAGCCAGGCTTTATTTAGATTGAGCAGTTCTTTAAATATGCCCCAGTGCAGTGCCATTAACCAGCATACCTCAGGAAACCAGCAGCAGCGTGTTTCATATGGTGTGTAACTGGGTTTGGTCTCAATCAGAGAGAATGTGTGAGGAGATGTTTAGCAGGCGATTCTGAGCATGTGCTCTTGTGTGTGTGTGTGTGTGTGTGTGTGTGTGTGTGTGTGTGTGTGTGTGTGTGTGTGTGTGTGAGAGAGAGAGAGAGAGAGAGAGAGAGAGAGAGAGAGAGAGAAGGAGACAAACTAAAATGCAAACCTATCTTATGGCTTCGGAAAACTTGAAATATAATGTAAGATGTTTGAACTACTTTTATGGTGCTTTTTGACATTTTTGAGAAAACAGAAAATTGCTCATTTAACACTTGTGGTGCTCAGGTTTTCCTTCAGTTAGTCACTGGGTTAGTCATCAAGGCAGGCATCAGGGGTACTGTCCCAACAGTATGGAAACAAAACTCCCACTCTTATCGTACTGACGGCCCTTCAGATAGACACTCTGACCTATTGATTTTTTGAGGTAAAGTTATAAATTGTGAAGATACATAGGCTATATGTTATGACAGATGAGAAACCCATACTTTTCATATTTAAAGCCAAAATGTTACCACACAGTGGCTGATGTATGAGTGAAGTCAAATTAATCAAATCAAAATTCATCAATTTCAGTTCATTTGAGTGCATGAAAATGTCAGCAAGACTGTTGAAATCACTGTGCAATGAGAACTTCAGAACTTAATTAAAAAAAATAATAATAATAATTAATTAATATTATATTAATATCAATATAAAAAAAGAAATTAATATTTTTATTCAGCAATTATGCATTAAAATGATCAAAAGTGACATTTAGAATGTTACAAAAGATTTCTGTTTCAAATAAAAGCTGTTCTTTTGAGCTTTCTATTCATCAAAGAATCCAGAAAAAATCCTTTATCACAGATTCCACAAAAAATATTAACATTGATAGTAATAAGAAATGCTTCTTGAGCACCAAATCAGCAAATTAGAATGATTTCTGAGGGATCATTTGACACTGAAGACTGGAAAATTACATTTTACACAGAAATAAATTACATTTTAATAGAAAACAAATAGAAAACATTTACTGATATTTCACAAAAAAAATATTTTTGTTTTTGTTTTTATCAAATAAATGCACCCTTGGTGAGCATAAGAGACCCCCAAAATATGTACAGACCCCAAGCTTTTAAACAGTAGTCTATATGTAAGCAATAAGGTACGAGAGGCTGTGCTGTATCTTCAGCCATGACTTATTCACGATACAGCACTAGCCTCGAGTACCTTTTTGCTTTTATACAATGGTTACCACACAATACAAATATTAAAGCCAGTAATATGTATCAATGCAACTTTCATGAAGTAAACTTTTTCTAAAAGCCTTCCTTCCGCTGGAAAAATTAGTCTCAGACAGTGAACAGCAACAGAGGTTACATTATTACGCCATTAGATGGCGGCAAAGACTGTCTTTATGAATGTGTCAGTCAGCAGCAAAGACTTTTACATTGAAAAGACTGAACTGTTGTAAACATGGAACAAGACACAACTGACAAATGTTTTGACTAGCTGTCACGGTCACCAGCTGCGAGTGCCCTTGCATGGCTGCAGAGGGCACTGTTTCCACTAACACTACACACATCATGGACTCAGTTTCCCACAATGCTTTGCTCTGTCATCTGTGTAATTATGTGCAGCTGTTTCCCATCACCTCATTATCCCTTTGTCTCTCTCCCTATATTAACTCAGTTCAGTTGTTTGTCTTATTGCGAAGTCTTGTCTTGCCTTGTCTTGCACAGCATTACTGAGCGTTTCCCCTGGTTTCTATGTTCCTGGTTTGTGATATCTGCCTGTTTCCTGGTTTTCTCATTCTTGTCTCGTCCTCTGGATTTGTTTGTCTGTATGGACTGATTTACTGTTCTCTGACCTCTGCCTATGATTTTAGATCGTGCTACAAATAAAACTGCATTTGGATCTTCTATTGTTGTCGCTCAGTGCTTGCAACAACCAGCACCAGCAAATCATAACACTAGCGCTGTCAGTCATGGGAAAATCACTTAACTGTTAAAAGGACAAGATAATACACCTGACATTTAAACAGATTTTTATTATGAACATAGGACTGACCTGAAGGAAAATGCTAAATCTGAATGCAGGTAATAAACTCGCTCACTAGATCTCTTTCTCACAATACTCTTCTACATAATACGGTAAGCTATGGTGTTGTGTAGTGATACACAGAACCGTTGGGTGAAGCGGTTATAGCCTTGTTATATCGTGAATAAAACACTTTTTTTTTAACCAATATATTTTACTATTATTATTATTATTATGTTAAATTATATGCACATATATAATGGCAAGCTAAGCCTTTGCCATGTTGTAATGTTACAGCTAGAACATCTGTGCCCTCTCCACCCTCAAATGGTCCCCAACAAACAGTGACACGGATGGAGATCACTCACCCGGGTGTGAAGTGTGAGGAAGTTTGGCACCCACGTGAAGCTTTCAGGGAAACTTTGAAAAAGACCCAAATAGAGCAAAGCTGTGAGGTTGTATTATATTAACCTCTGGCACAATCTGGTGGAAGACATTTCATATTTTGACAGAGAAGATGAGAGTTAGGCTAAATAAGAAACTATTTTACTCAATTGTTGTGACTTTTGGTGATTTAGTAAAAATTTAACCATATTAAATCAAATCCACAGGGCTCAACCCAGCTTACATGCCTTACTATCCTTGATCGTTGTCCAGAACCGTCAATTTGATCCAGAATGTTGATCCATATACACGTTATTGTCATTCTCCACATTCCTCTGAATGACAATACAGAGGCTTGCATATGCTTGGAATTACACATGTCGTCCAATCAGGAGAAAGACTGAAGCAGCAGTTGGCAGAGTTGACTGTGTAAACCATTCCATCAGCATGACAGGGATGAGTGTTTTCTGCTTAATTATGAACACATGCCACTCAGGCTCTCTGAATAGACCTGATGTGTGATTACACAACCTGCTGCCATCTGATAGGCTAGTGAGAATGATGTCATAGCAGCTGCCAATTACCCCAGGCACCCCCCAAAATCAAAGGTTACGTAACATCTAGCCAACGTTTAACCCCTACTATGAGTTTTACCACTGCAATTCTTTGTGGCTATAAAACTTATAACTCAAGGACTCATTCCAAACCTGTACAAGCTTGTGGCTCGTTTATCATAAAAAGCCTCTACTTAATCACCTACCTGTGTTTTTGTGTGCATTTCAAGTGTAATTTCATTCTCTCTGTGTCTTTGGATACATTAGAAAGGGAGCTCCTCCAATACTGCGTGCTCTTTTGCAAGTCCTTTGTTGTTAATAAAGTGTTGGAGTGCTTTCACGCTTCTCTGGCAAGTGCTGAGTGCTGCGGGGCAGGGGGGAGCCGCAAACACCAAGCCAACCCCATCTGTGTTCATTTGACTTGAGAGAGAGAGAGAGAGAGAGAGAGAGAGACTTACTTATGGAGCTGTAAAAATTACCTGCTTTTTTTAGTAATGAGATTTTGGCCAAGAGAGAGAGAGTAGGATGACAATAGAAACTCAAGCGAATGAAAGTGAGAAACTTTGGGGAGTGCAGAGGAGAACCACACCCATACCCGCTCCTCTCTTGTTACTGTCGGTATGGCTCAGACTTTCTATCTAATCTAGCTCTAGACTTTTGAATTGTAGCATATTGTATTCTGACCCAAAACCACCCACTTGAACTGGAAAAGGCAACCTGACAGACACGAATATCACAGTTTTTCTGTTTTTACATGTAATTTATTTCAAATAGATAGTATTGGATATTGGGGGGAAAAATCTATTTTTGATTTCTCACATGGCTGTACAGAAAAAAAAAAAAAAAAAAATTGTGGAAAATGTGTGTAAACTTATGATGTTAATATAGCAACCTACTTGAACTATCAAAATCAGCTACATCCTTTAAAACATACTGATAACCACCATAATAATACATCAACAAAACAAAAATATTAGATATGCAGAGATACTAAACTTCTCCACCGATACCAATACCCGATTAGAGTGATTTCTGCCGATACCGATAGTCTGGGCTTTCTGCCTTTTATACCTGTTTTTAAATTAATGGTAAATTCATTATAATTCATAATTAATCATTATATTTTGAAAGAAATGCAAATAAAACCTTTATGCTCTCCATTTCATCAACTTGTTTTTCTTAACTGGTATCCTTTATAAACACATTACTCAAATTACACACATTAACTAAATCCTGAAGATTAAATTAATATTTCTTAACCTTATGAATGTTATTAATTCATATAATTACTGTTAATATTGAACATCAAACTGGGGTGCGTTTCCCGAAAGCATCGTTGGTGAACTATGGTCGTAAGTCCCATTGAACTCTATTGGTAACGACGGAACTTACGACCATAGTTCGCTTTGGGAAACGCACCCCTGGTTTCTTAGCATTTTCTGTACACAAAGCACAAATTCAATGTATTTTTCTGCCCTCTTTTGATTGACAAGATATATCGGCCCTGATTTTCGGCTGTAAACTCTCGGCCCGTAGTGTGAAAATTTGCTTTTATCCACCGATACCAATTATTGGCCGATATATCGGTGCATCTCTAAAAAAATATTCTATTTAAATAATTTAATTTCGAGTAAATGGTGCAACGGTGTCATGAAGGAACTTCTGTGAGCATCCATACACTTTTTTCTACTGTAAATTCAAAGGTATTTTAGGCTTATATTTTCAGTTACAAAAAGCCTACAAAAAATGAATACATCATTTTGACAATATTTTAATATAAAAGTCATATCTTTATAAATTACATTTCTCCAAATAACAGTTTTTAATATGGAATTTTTACATTTTATCATTTTCCTGTTGAAAATTAAGATTGATAACATTTTTAGACCTTCTTAAAACATCATTCACTTTATTTATGATCTGTTTTCATTTGATTCGCTTAACAAAAAATAGTGTAAAGTGTGCGCAAAATTAATTAAATTTCAATCACAAACATTTCCCTCTCTGAAACTCACTGTCATCCTTACACCATTTATTACAGCCATACAATTAATGCAAAATTAGGGTACGTTTACATGACAATGTTGTTCTAAAAACGGAAACCTTTTTCCTTTGCATTTTTCACGTACAGACGACAACGTTGACAAAATGATCCACGTTCACACAGATCCACGAAAATGACTATGTATTCTGCATGCCAGGCCAGTAGTTGGCGATGTCACTTTGTAAAGAAACATTATACATCTATAGACTGAACACGTAATATGCATGTCCTTGATGTCACAGTTTTCACAAATGTGTGTTGTTGTAAACTTGCACTTTGAAAAAATGTGTTTTTCAGGACGCCAAAATGCTGTTGTCGAGTAAATGAACGGCTAAAACGCCTTATGTTTTTAGTTGAAAATGGTGTTGTGTAAACGGCCCCTTAAAAAAAAGAAAAAGAAAAATGAATTACCAGGTTTGTGTCTCCCAACACCCATGCAATCATTTAGATGTTAATGATCTGTCTTGTTTCCCTTCAGGCAGCAACACAACAAAAACTGCCACTTTCATTTAAACCACCATTTCATTAGTTAAACCATCTTTTATAAACCAATAAACAGGCTTGGTTAACCTCACTTCAAAGCCATGTGCGGATAAGGGAGGATTTGAAAAATGCTACAAACTGTTCATTCTGACCAAATAATTTGTTGTGACTGTTAAGTCAGTAATGGGAAGCATCGGCTATCATTTAACTTGTCACCCTGAGTGTTCCTCAATGCTTTTTATCTGCTGTCAAACGCAGCCACAACTGGATCACATTTTGAAAGTCCTTCTAATCTTCTCGTTTATTTCCTCTCTTAAATAATCACCACTTTGACTGGTTGATATACTAGAGGTAGTTTCCGAGTCATTTCCGAACATCCTTCATCCTCTCTACCAGCTCTTTTCTGTTCCTGTCTGGAATATGGGTCTGTTCTTTACACCGTTCTGATTTCTTATAGTGTGTCATGGATATTCTGTGAGACTGACTACTGAGAGGAGATGCAAAGCGTTCTTGTTTCTGAGCGTATGTATTTATTTAAAGGGAATTTTGAAATTTTTACTGATATTGGCCTCTAATCTCTTGATGTGAGAGACTGCGGTTGTATGTTGATCACCACTGATACTGCAACACTTGTCTCAAACCTCTTGTGTGACGGAGTGAACTGAATGACACTAAAGGTGCAGTCACATCACAGCAAAATTTTGCTCGGCGCTAATGTAACCGCACCTTAAGAAGGAATCTACTGTGATAGGACATAATAGCTGTGATGTTTCATTCTTAATTTGGCTGGTTTCTTATCTTTCAGAGTAAAGAACAGCAGCTCCTGGCCTTAAACCAAAGTAATAAAGTGTTCCTGTATTGCGCTTTCCTGGACTACAGGTGGGTCTCACAGCTTCAGGTGCTTCTTTATGCACACAAATGCTTCATATTTAACAATTATTTGTTTGTTATTTGCAAGAATGTAACCAAATATTCATATTGGCCTGGAAGAATAAATCCAAGGGAAATGTATACATTTGCAGTCAGGGGGGAAAACATAGTGACCTTTTTTCTTACCTGATATGGTGTTAATATATATTAACTTACTATTAAAGATATTTAATTTAAATAGTAACTATTTAAATAATATTTGAAATCAAATGTTATTGTCTCATGCATGGACTTCTGAGAATGTCCACTTACTGTTTTTTTATTGTGAATTATTATTTTTTTTGTATTTTTACTAACTTTTTACAGTACTTTAATGTAAGTTCTCATTTTTATAATTTAGTTAACAGCTTTACTGTAGTATTTTTACATTTCTGTTAAAATGATTAAGATCGCAATGTAGGACTCATGTTTACATTTTTAGACCTTTTAAGGATGTCCCAACTTTCATCTTCAATCTCACTGTCCAGAGATATTTATGCAGTCCTTCCTGTATATTCTCTCTCTTCCATCTATCTCTCTCTAGCTGTCATTTTAATGTGTCTCATTTCACATTTCCTGTTAAAGCTTGTCTGGAAGTGCTTTAATATATCAATATGAGTGTCTTGTATTTATATCCCACTGTTATCCTTTACACACTTAAGGGCTAGAAATACACTAGGTTACGTTTCTGACATTTAGCACATCCACATCATGATATCCAGCATTTTAAACATTTTCATTTTGACTGTTTTGTGAATAGAATTGTCAGTATTGTAATTGATCTTGCAGTCTAAATATTTCAGTCTTTCTTCCAGTTCATCATTCAAACAAGTCTGTTAGAAATCACGAAAGTCTGTTGTTTATAAAAAGCAATTTTATACCATAATAGCTATATTCCCTGAAAAATCACTTAAGGCAAGGTAACGGAGCCAATTTTAGGATCATGTGAAAAATGTGAATAATTTGTAATAGAGCATGTTTGGTTTGGAGTGAGATCCCTTCCTCCCTTGTCTTCTCTCTCTCTCTCGTTCTTTCTCATGCTTGTTCGCTCTTTCTCCCATGTTGGTATTTCATAAATGACTGCGTGATGAAGCAGGAATATTTGCTCTAACTGAGATTAATGGGATCTTATGTTAGTTTTGATTTAGTTTAGATCAGATTTGATTAATAACTCTCTGGTAATTCCATTAACACTGGACGAGGGTGTGAATGCATATGGTTTCAATATAAACAATGAATAACTCCAGCAACTGTAATGCTCAATTAAACCTGTATAATATAATATGCGTGTGTGTGTGTGTGTTTCAGCTCCAAGGAAGGTGTGTGGTCTAATGAGGGGTGTGTGAGATCTGATGGAAACCTGTCCTTCTCCATTTGCTTGTGTAACCATCTGACAAACTTCGCCATCCTTATGCAAGTGGTTCCCATGGAGGTGAGGCACTCTCAGTGTCACTCAATGTCTGCTGCCAGTTTAATTTTGTGCTAGATTAATTACCATCCATCTTGCTTACTTTGGAAAAACATTAGGTTGATTCAAATGATTCAAGATCTTTACAGCTCTTTTTGTGTTTTACATACTAACATAACATTATAATGTGTTTTTTTTAAAATACAATTTATTATTGCAAAATTCTTTTGAGAATGTGTATCTCACATCGTCATAAACAAAGTTTGACATTATGTCTTAAAGGTCCCATTCTTCGTGATCCCATGTTTCCAACTTTAGTTAGTGTGTAATGTTGTTGTTAGAGTATAAATAAAATCTGTAAAATTTTAAAGCTCAAAGTTCAATGCCAAGCGAGATATTTTATTTAACAGAAATAGCCTACAACGAACGGCCTGTTTGGACTACATCCCTCTACTTCCTTCTTTAATGACGTCACTAAAACTGTGTTTTGACTAACCTCCGCCCACAGGAATACACAAAAATAGGGGGCGTGGTCTTGTTGCGCTCCCACGGAGAAGAGCAAGAGTTGCGTTTGTAAAGTGTGTTTGTCGCCATGTCGTCGAAACGCTGTTATTTTCATCCCGCAGTCCAATCACCTTTGTTTGGCCTTCCCAGGGACGCTGTACTTAGAAATCAGTGGTTACAATTTATGTTTAACTCGGTTCCCGAAAATTATAATCCACATGTTAAACTATGTGCAGCACATTTTACTGAGGACAGCTTCCTCAATCTCAGTCAGTTTAATGCCGGATTCGCACAAAGATTATTTTTGAAAGATGGAGCAGTTCCCTCTTTGTCTGGAGAAGGCGTTGTTTGTGGACCACAACCGGTAAGTGCATTTTATTATTTACGTTGGTGCGTTTAACAGTTTCTGTAACTTATCACACAAAGGGCAACGCTGTTTAGCTTTGTTAACTAGATGGCAATTGAAACTTATCCGACCAAAACTTTTAAAAAGTGTAGTAATTCAACCGGACACCATCGATTGTTGGTGTTTGTTATGATCAGTTTAAATTATTTGTTGATTATATCTGTTGTTTACTGTTTAACCACATGCTGGTTTAGCTGCAGCCACGCGAATCATTGTTCTATGTTTAGGCCTATGTAATGTTACCTACTGTAAATAAACAGCTTACCATTGTGACACATCCTGTAAAAGACGTGTTTGCACAGGTTCTACTCGATCCTCTTCATCTATGTTCTCCGGGTCTGATTCCGGCTCAAATTGATAGGGTAAAATTAAAGACATGTTTAAAATAACACTGAGCGCGTACATCTCCCCGTTATGGTAAGAGGCGTGACCTTTCCGGGCAAGGAGCGCTAAGCTGCTGTCGAATCACAACACAGGAACCGCTGGCACAATCAGAACTCGTTACGTATTTCTGAAGGAGGGACTTCATAGAACAAGGAAGTCATCAGCCCGTTTTTATGACAGTGGAAACAGCGGTATACAGATAAGTAAATTATGTGAAAAATACTGTGTTTTTTTACATGCGAAACATGAACACATGTTATATTGCACACTATAAACACAATCAAAGCTTCAAAAAACCACGAAGAACGGGACCTTTAAAGGAATAGTTCACCCAAAAATAAAAATTCTGTCATCATTTACTCAAGTTGTTCCAAACCTGTATAAATTTGAATTGAATTGAAAAAAATAAATTACTATGGGTTTATATACTGAGTCCGAAATTTTTGTATGTGTTTTTGCGTATTCGTCATCCTAAAAATTCGTCAGAAACTTTGCAAACTGAGTCCAATGCATATTAATTAGCCTAATCCGTTGTGAAAAATTCGCAAAAAAAAAAAAAAAAAAATGGAGTCTTCAAGTGAGGATGATTTTATTGTCCTCTCTCTTCTTAAAAAGAGAAAAAGAAAGAGGAAATATTGGGTCCATCCAATCCTAAGATTGCATGGAGAGAGGAAGGAGAGTTCCACCTCTTTATCAAGGAGCTACGGGATTATTCTGAGTGATTCAAATTTAACTTCAGAATGTCAGTGGCTCAGTTTGCTATTTTGCTAGCAATACTGGAGCCACATATTAAAAAGACGACCTCCAATATATATGTATTCTGCTCTTTGTCATACAGTGCTTTTGCTGTGAGACAAAGTGGATCAACTTGTCAGACACCATTATGGATTTTGGCGTTCGCTTGTACGGTGGCTCCGAATTGTCAAAACACCTCTCAAAATGCTCGCTAAGGATGCGAAAAACGCAGAAAATTGAACCTGATTTGAATTTTTTTATGACGGACGAAAGTTTCAGAGGCAGTGCCCGAACGTGATTAACCGAAGTAAGGTCGTATTTATTTTGCGAAAATTTTGGATGAGAATTTCGGACTCATACCCTTACTGCAAACAAGACTACTGAATCCTGCTTTACAGATATAAGCACAAGCAGTACCAGCAAAATCTTTAACGTCTGTATCTGACTACCCAAGTCTTGTCTAAGCTGATTTCCAGAAATATGCACATGTAGTACAAAACTGGCCACGGGCCCTGATTTTAGTGGAACTTCTCAAGATACCTTGATTGAGCATTTAGGTCATATCCCAGCAGGGATCTTTGACAACACCAAGGCACTGCGATGAATGCGATGCTGACTGTGTTTCTTGTCTGCTGTGAGCCAGCAGCTTGCAGGGCTTGAGGTTTTGATTGGCTGAGATTCTCTGTAAATCAGCAGCAGAGCTCAACCAGAGAAGACAGTTTGGATGCAGTTGAGACACTTCTCCAAGGGTGACGTGCAGGATTTTGTTTCTAGTTCATTCGAAACTCATCGTTGTGTGTGAAAGTGTCTCAGGGGAGGCCGCTAGTCAAAGACTGTGTGGGTCGAGGACTGTGAGTTGGGTTTGGGTGGACAAATGGATTGTCATCTGTCAGAAACAGCTTGTAAATAACATCTGCCTTTGAAATACAGAATGACAAGCACAGCTTGATATTTTGGTAACCCTTGTCCTGTTGATTTATTTTAAGAGAGCTAAAGAGAGAATTTAAGTCAGGCTAAAGATGCTGTCAGCAAGATGTACTCACTAAGTAGGGACATGTTTGTGAAGATGAGAGACATATTGCTTCACGCGAAGGCAGATTGCCGCTTCGAGGTTTGTTCTCCGATGGTACGTGAGCCAAACCGAGGCACCCAGGTGCAGCCTGGCTCTTCCGTGTCTATCATCTGCATGTGTTTGTTGAGAAAATCTGTCCTCGCTCAGTCATGTAATTATCTCCTCTGGAGCTTTGATGCTAATGCCCGCCTCTGCCGGGGCCTCAATTAGCGGCTCACCTCAGTACTTCAAGCCTGGAGGAAATCGTGCTTTCTCCACCGCTCTGCAGATCCTCGATATTCTGGGACCGCGATAATCACAAGGCAGGAAGCTGAGTTAATGTACGATCGAACCCACGCACGGAAATAGAATTATGGAGGAAAACAACTGCCAATGGGCCCGACGTGCAGACGCAACACTGACTGCCAATTACTGGCACTGGGTCAGAGAAACCGTAACAATACAGCTCTATATCCGAACGGATGTTCGGGAATAAATCTGTTCACTCTTTATCAACAGATGGTTATAAGGGGTCGTATCATGAAAATCTGTTAGTCAAGGGTTTTTGTGCCAAAAAGCTGGTAAATTTGTTTTTAATGACCATTTTACACTCTCTATCTAAGTTGTGATGGGCAAAATCAAGTTCTATTTTGTAGTTTTTAAACATTTATGAACCTTCTGCTTCCAATCAGTGCTTAAAAGTGCAAGACCAAGTCATGTGATGCCAGCAAACAAGGCTCAGCGTTTCGAAATTTAGATGGTTTGAAGCAGTTAATATAACATCTTCAGTTGTGGAAGTACAGAATAAGAGAATAAGCCATTAGTTTTCGTAAATTTTAGTATAGTCTCAGTTTTAGTAGTAATATTTTATAGTAATAAACTATGATGTGTGTAATCAAACTGGGGCCGTATTCACACAACATCTTAAGGCTAAAAGTAGCTCCTAACAGATTTAGGAGAAAGTCCGGTCAGTCCTAAATTTAGGACACCTAAATTTGTGAAATGTTAGGAGTAGTCAAGAGGACTCCTAAGTCACTAAAACCAATTCACAAACAATCCTAATCCACCTAAATACACTGTACACCATTGAGGCAATAGCGATAGAGCCTTGGGTGCTGACCCTTTTCTTCATAAATGCAATATATATTTTGATTTATAGAATACAAAAAATGGCAAAAAATATATCTTTAATAAGTAAATAAATGAATAAATAAAGTACTATTACCTGTGGCAGTTGTTTTCATGAGTTCACACTTACAAATGATCAAATAGAGTAAAAAATATATATATATAATAAGTGTATTTGGCGTGCTGTCCAAGGGGATTGAGGGCTCCGATCTTGGAATTTATTTGAAATTTATTTAGCCCAAACTCTGAACTTGGAATTTATTTAGCCCAAACCCAGAGTTCGGTGTAAGGTGAGTCGGCTCTCGTCTGTGTATATATACCTCCACTCGAGCTGATTAGATAGACCGTTTGAACGCGCTCCTCCGAAACCTTTGTTTAAAAGGCATCATTTGTCACTTGAATTCTGCAATCTCTCGAGACACAGACATGTAAGAGGCGGACAACTAACTGAACATATATTAGTTTAATTAGTGACACTTAACCTACATTTTAAAATCTTTATTTCAATATGGCAACATTTTTTATTAAAAAAATCTTTCTTTGAATATGGCAACATTTATATTTTAAAACCTTTATTTGAATATGGAAACATGATATCTCGTTCTACAAGATTTCTATGATTAAATC
Organism: Megalobrama amblycephala; assembly: GCF_018812025.1. Taxonomy (NCBI): domain Eukaryota; kingdom Metazoa; phylum Chordata; class Actinopteri; order Cypriniformes; family Xenocyprididae; genus Megalobrama; species Megalobrama amblycephala. The sequence continues at coordinate 18,473,447 of NC_063055.1, forward strand.
ACTGACAGAGACTCCTCCCCCATAACTGTGGGAATAGTTAGTGTGTTGACATCATCCATTGCAACGAGGTCAACCCCGCCCGAACTTTTAGCTTAAGACTTCAGTCTATTCCTTAGTAAAAGTTTGTCTCAGCAGCTTTGTGAATAGGTTTTAAGAGAAAACTCTTAGCTAAGAACTTTTACTGCTATTTAGGAGAACTCTTAGTGGTAAGATAAAATGTTTTGTGAATACGGCCCCAGATGTGGCAAGTACACTATACTTCTGTTTAAAAGTTTGGGGTCGGTAAATGTTTTTTTGTTGTTTGTTTGTTTGTTTTGTTTTTTTTGAAAGAAGTCTCTCATGCTCACCAACGCTGCATTTTTTAAATCAAAAATACAGTAAAAACAGTAGTATTGTGAAATATTATTGCAATTTAAAGTAACACATGGTCTTTCATAAATCAAATTTCATAAATCTTATTAATAACAATGTTGAAAACAGTTGTGCTGATAAATATTATTGTGGAAATCATGATACTTTTTTTCAGGATTCTATGAGAACAGCATTTATTATATAAATATTTTGTTAAATAAACATTATAAATGTCTTTACTCTCACTTTTGGTCAATTTAATGCATCCTTGCTGAATACAAGTATTCATTTTAAGTAAAATATTACTGACCCAAATCTTTCGAATGGTGTTGTATTACAAGTAGTATATAAAAGAGATATTCAGGGTTAATGTGCTGAATATATAGATGCTTATAAATGTTATATGTTATATTTGATATATAATGTGTTATATTTTATATATATGTTTGATATATAAAGCAAGCCTGTTACTGTTCATCTCTTCTCAACCATTGGTCCACCTTGTCTGCAAATAGTTAGTGCTCTTTAAGAAAAGCATTTTGTTCCAAGAAATGATTTGATTGATTGGATTGATGTCAGACTCAGGCAGGTTTGTTCTGATGAAACGATGTTGAAACTTTCAAGTCATTTAATATTATGCGAACGTCAATCCAAGTACAGCTGGTCATTAGTAACCTTTGACTTTACAATCAGTGAATTGTTGCTGTGGTATTCAGTGTTTCTTATATGCAGTAACATCTGGGGTTTTTAACTCATTGAATCCCCTTCAGTACTGTGTTTTACACTCAAGCCAAATTCAGATATTATCATCTCATTGCCTGTGCTGTCACATTTGTCTCCACCACAGCTCTCAAAGGCCCACAAGGTGGCGCTGTCCGCTATTAGTTACATTGGCTGCTCTATCTCTATTTTCTGCCTGGCAATTACACTGGTGACCTTTGCCGTGTTGTCGTAAGTAGCCCTTATTGATTTGTGAACATGCATGATTATAATCTTTTTTTTAAAATATAATAAAAAAAATGTTATCTACATGATTAAACCTGTTTCTTTTAGATTTTTTTAATATGATAACTTGTGATTTCATTGAATTAAACACTAAAAGCCTTTAGTGTTTCTCCACCATTACTATTTTAAATTCATACCTTTTGTTCTGTGTACACAGGTCCGTTAGCACCATCCGTAACCAGCGTTACCATATTCATGCCAACTTGGCATTTGCCATCTTGGTTGCTCAGATCCTTCTGCTCATCAGTTTCCGCTTCAGTACCGGCACGGTGAGTCCATCTCAATTTCAGCACAATTCACTATTTCATCTTAAAGCAGTGGTTCGCAGACTTTTTGACTCAAAGGCCCCCCATTGTCCAACACGATATATTTAGTATTTCTGTTGTAATTATAACAAAGTTGCTTGTTTTCAAACAGTTATAAGATACAGATACTGGTAGTATTGATATATTAAAGGGTTAGTTCACCCAAAAAATGAAATTTCTGTCATTAATTACTCACCCTCATGTCGTTCCAAACCCGTGAGACCTTCGTTTATCTTCAGAACACAAATTAAGATATTTTTGATGAAATCCAGGTTAATTTTATCCCCCACAGAAAGCAACATAATTACTAGGGGCGTAACGATACGCTCAGGTCACGATACGGTATGTATCTCGATACGGAGTTCACGATACGATACGTATCACAATATTTTGAACAAAATTAAACTGAAATTCAAATAAGATTTATTTAAAAAAACATTAACAAATTTCAATAATTTTCCTTGTTCTACCTACAAGATCACATTTCAAGATTTAATAAAAACCTTCTGTATTCAAATTAACAGCTGAATAGGTCTGTGTCACTGAAAAAAAAAAGAAGTTAAATTTAACATGATCACATATCGCGTCTAAAAACAAGTGGAAGGCGCGGCCGCACCGCTTCTCCTTTCCAAAGCGCTTGCGCTCCCGTGGCGTCGGTTGTTGCTATGCAACCATGAACTGCGCTCTCCAAGAGGAGTAGAAAGTTTCAGCAAAGGATAAATTGATTTCTAGCCCTTGCATTACCTTGACTACTAGATATATTTATGGAGATAAGATATAAAACCACCCTGTAAAAAAAATTCTCATGGCCTGAGAATTTTTCATCTCGATGCGCCTGGAAAACGCACCGCATGCGCGTCGCAACCGCATTGCTCCCATTTTAAGCGCGCCTGGCTTCTTGACAGCCCGGCTTCTCTCACTGCCACCTCCGTGTTGCAGAGTAGGTCACGTCAGCAGCTCAACCAATAAGATTGGACTGCCGTCATATCGTAAAAGTATCGCCATCACTCTACGATACATATCGTAACATTTTTGCATCGCAAAATATCGTACTGCAATATATCGTTACACCCCTAATAATTACTGTCATTCAAGGTCCAGAAAAGTAGTAAAAACATTGTTAAAATAGTCAATGTGACTACAGTGGTTCAACCTTAATGTTATGAAGCGACGAAAATACTTTTGAACGACTTTATTCAACAGTTTCTTCTCTACCCTGTCATTCTCCTATGCTGTTGACACAGTGAACACAGTTCAGCGCTTCTGTGTTCTACGTCCGAACGGCGGCTCAGTATTGGGATGGTATTTAGGAGCTAGAACACAGAAGCGCTGAACTGTGTTCACTACGTCAACTGCATATGAGGCATAAAAACCTTGGATTTTTTTTTTTTTTTTTTTTCAAACATATCTTAATTTGTGTTCTGAAGAAGGTCGTACGGGTTTGGAACGACATGATTATTTTAATAATATATTGATTTAAATATTTTAAGTCATCCTGCACCACACCATTTGAAGTCTGCTGAATGCCACTGTATGCCTCAGTTCTGTACTACATTAGCAAAGACAGTAACTAAAAAAAAGGGGAGTTTGCAAAGAAGAATAATCTTCCACAATATATATTGTTGAAAAAAAGTGAAAAGTGAAAGTGACATGTGAAGGCAAAGTATGGTAACCCATACTCGGAATTTGTGCTCTGCATTAACCCATCCAAGTTAGTGCACACACATTAGGAGGGATGAGTAGTCAACTATGAGCACTAACTATTTGCAGACAAGGTGGACCAATGGTTGAGAAGAGATGAACAGTAACAGGCTTGCTTAATATATCAAACATATATATAAAATATAACACATTATATATCAAATATAACATATAACATTTATAAGCATCTATATATTCAGCATATTAACCCTGAATATCTCTTTTATATACTACTTGTAATACAACACCATTCGAAAGATTTGGGTCAGTAGTCATTTCCTGCCGGTATTGAGACTCGAACCTGCAACCTTCGGGTTACCAGATTGACTCTCTAACCATTGGGCCACGACTGCCCCCGATGCTTATGTAATGTTCAAATGACATCAGCATCTTATTTACAAGACGAGACTGTGTTTAATTGTGTTTGTTGTCTATGGTGATTATCGTATCATCATCATTAGTATCAGAAACATGTTGTCATTACATAAAGAAATCCAATAAGGTGGAAAGAGCCGATGACTGCACTAATTTCCTAACATGCCTCTGGCATTACAGACAGATTCATTTGATACTCAGTTAATTTAATTGTGCTTCCTCTGTCCGAGGACTTGGCTGAACACCCGCTTAGCTCAATGACACTGTCGCCCACGTGTTTATTTTAATAGCATCTATTACATTAGCACTGATTTACAAAATAGATCAGTTTTCTGTGCTGTGCATGTTGTCTAGACACTTGTCCTGATCCTAAAGGCCACAGTGAATGATACTCTCCTCCATCTCCCAGCTCCCATGTAAGATCATGGCTGTGTTGCTGCATTTCTTCTTCCTCTGTGCGTTCGCCTGGATGCTGGTGGAAGGGCTGCATCTCTACAGCATGGTGATCAAGGTGTTCAGCTCGGAGGGCAGCAAACACTTCTATTACTATGCCATCGGATGGGGTGAGTACAACATCTTGCAGGTACAGAATGCAGCAGATCATAAAAAAATTTGGCACATGACACTGTATTCCACTGTAATCCACACACCAGAATCACCTCTTAAAAGTGCTGAAAATGCTCTTGCCTCTACAACGCATTTGAATTTATCCCCAAATTAAACACTCTTCAGAATCATTTGCTCATCGCTTGATGACTAACTACTGTCATGATAAGTAGAAAATATACACAAGTGTATCTTTTAAGAGAAATTCCATTAACCACCTGCTTTCTATCGACGCAAAAGCGCAGTTTTAATAGCACCAGGCAGGTACAGCTGAGTTTTATGTATTAGACACATCTAATTCTGCTCATCTGTATTCTGCTCAGATTCTGCTCAGCTGTAATGAGCAGAATTTACATATAAACGAGGCATTTGAGCTGAAAAGACACTGCCTCATTCTCTAACCATGCATAAGATAGGAGCTGTGTGATTTGTGCATGAAATCTGCGTACAAACTTTCATGAACAAATCATGATTCACCAATAACATTTGATAACATTCAACATCTATATTAATTTTGTACATAAATATTTCATCATATACAGTAAAAGAGTAAAAGGTATATAGCAAAGACTTTAGATTCAGAAAGATGGTGCACTCTTATTACTATGAATGGGAGAAATTGCATTGCTCAATATGGTGGAATAAGTCCCGCCTTCTAAATAAAAGAGCCAATCGCCCTTTGGTAAAGTCGTCGCATCACTGCAGCTACCATTCGAAACTCCGGATCCTATAGAAACAGTCAGTGTTCTGAGATGCACGCTTAGGACTGCTTATGCACATTTTTTGTCATGATTTGAGCCTTTAGAAACAAAATTTATAAAACAGTTGTTGTCAGATTTCATTAGCGATTTCAAATATGACGTTTAATTGTAAGCTTGGCGAACAGTTTTGGAGAATTTGATGTTTCCCCATTCAAAGAGATAGGCCCTGCACTTCCATGCCTGAGAGGCATTTCAAAGATGGCCACCGACTGAAATGACTTATCTTAAAGGGACTTTGGTTACAGTATGAGCTGTGAGGTTTCTCTGTATAAAAATGCACATAAGCGTATGTACAGCTGGGTAATGAGAGGTCTGTAATCTGTGTTATCTAGTGTGTTTGAACTGCTTCAAGCGTCTTTAGAGAGAATCATATGTTTGCTGCTGAGAGTAACGAAAGGCTGTAAAGGAAAGGTTGTGTGGAAAGCCATTATATGGAGATGATTTGGGCTTGTTTTATGCAAATTGCTTATTTAGAATACTCCAAATTCATTAACATTACAATTAGGATAAAAACAAGTTAATGTGCATATGCATGAATGAGAGTTCCCTTGTGCATACAAACACCATTGAATGAGACCCAGAGTTCATTTGTCAATGTCAGTGTCAATGTATCAAACTTTATTTATATAGCACAATTAAAACAACATGTTAACCAATGTGCTTTCCATAACTTAACATAAAAAAGAATAAGATACTAACATAGCATAACAGCAATAAATCACATAATATAAACAATAACTGGTTAAAAGCCATAAAAAAACAGCTAAGTTTTAAGGTGTGATTTAAATGTGATTTAGCACATAAACTGTATTATGAGTTATGTGTGAGTAAGACACCAGATTTTGAACTAAAAATACCACAGATACAGTTGTGCGTTTAATGAATTCATCTCTGTGTATACACACACATTCATATAAACTACACACTTCATTACACACAGACATGCTTGATCCAATGTACAGAATCACACTAGCTGAGAAGAAAACATCAGATCTGTTTCATTTGCCTTAAACGACCTGATTCAGTGTAATACACAAACCCAAATGTCAAATGAGGTTGTCCCACGGCAGGCATTAGCGCTGAGAGAGATCAGCCTCCTCCCTCAGCCATGACTGATGTGGCAGTGTTTTTGAAAAAGGGAGGAAAAAAAGACATTTGTGTGTTACAGTCTGTCTGAGATGTCAGTAGATAAAAGGACATTAAATCTTTGCTGAGTCTTCAGTGGGTCATCGCTAATGATGCCGTCACTGTTATTAATTAAGCTGCTCTCAAATGTGCACATGTGCTAATAGACAACATGTGTTTTATCTTATTTTCTCACTCGCTCTTTTGAGAACAGTTTATAATCTGCCTTTTTTCACATACAATGACATTACCAGAGCTACAATGGGCCTTTAAGGAAATCAATATACACTTATTAGTACATTCAAAGTTGGCACTGATAACTAAAGGTGTTTTTCATTATTACATATGAAAATGTTTTAAATAAAAAGGCATGTTTATTTGTAATCCCTTGTGACACATGAGATTGGCTCAATGTGGATGAAGAAAACTGGCTTTGTTAGACTTAAGTCATTATTTTAGACTGAAGTCTACTCCCTTTCTAAAAGCCTTTGGCACAGCTATGCTGCTCTTTATTTATGGTGGCACGAAACAACCGGCTGCAGTCCAACAGTTCTTATTTTAGTCCCTACGACATAATCTGAAAACTTCAATGCTGAGTTTTACAACAAGGTATTTTTAGCTCCAATAATGTTCCAGGTTTTTTCCCCCCAAACATTTGTCTTTTAGCACATCATTCATATATAACAAAAACATATGGTGAGAGAGAGGGGGATTTGGCAACTCTGCCAAGAAGCTATATACTCTTCATAATATATATATATATATATATACACACAGGTGCTGGTCATATAATTAGAATATCATCAAAAAGTTGATTTATTTCACTAAATCCATTCAAAAAGTGAAACTTGTATATTATATTCATTCATTACACACAGACTGATATATTTCAAATGTTTATTTCTTTTAATTTTGATGATTATAACTGACAACTAAGGAAAATCCCATATTCAGTATCTCAGAAAATTAGAATATTGTGAAAAGGTTTAATATTGAAGACACCTGGTGCCACACTCTAATCAGCTAATTAATTTAAAAAACCTGCAATGGCCTTTAAATGGTCTCTCAGTCTAGTTCTGTAGGCTACACAATCATGGGGAAGACTGCTGACTTGACAGTTGTCCAAAAGACAACCATTGACACCTTGCACAAGGAGGGCAAGACACAAAAGCTCATTGCAAAAGAGGCTGGCTGTTCACAGAGCTCTGTGTCCAAGCACATTAATAGAGAGGCGAAGGGAAGGAAAAGATGTGGTAGAAAAAAGTATACAAGCAATAGGGATAACCGCACCCTGGAGAGGATTGTGAAACAAAACCCATTCAAAAATGTGGGGGAGATTCACAAAGAGTGGACTGCAGCTGGAGTCAGTGCTTCAAGAACCACTACGCACAGACGTATGCAAGACATGGGTTTCAGCTGTCGCATTCCTTGTGTCAAGCCACTCTTGACCAACAGACATCGTCAGAAGCGTCTCACCTGGGCTAAAGACAAAAAGGTCCAAAGTTATGTTCTCTGATGAAAGTAAATTTTGCATTTCCTTTGGAAATCAGGGTCCCAGAGTCTGGAGGAAGAGAGGAGAGGCACACAATCCACAAGGTCCAGTGTAAAGTTTCCACAGTCAGTGATGGTTTGGGGTGCCATGTCATCTGCTGGTGTTGGTCCACTGTGTTTTCTGAGGTCCAAGGTCAACGCAGCCATATACCAGGAAGTTTTAGAGCACTTCATGCTTCCTGCTGCTGACCAACTTTATGGAGATGCAGATTTCATTTTCCAACAGGACTTTCTAACAAAGCTACCAGTACCTGGTTTAAGGACCATGGTATCCCTGTTCTTAATTGGCCAGCAAACTCGCCTGACCTTAACCCCATAGAAAATCTGTGGGGTATTGTGAAGAGGAAGATGCAATATGCCAGACCCAACAATGCAGAAGAGCTGAAGGCCACTATCAGAGCAACCTGGGCTCTCATAACACCTGAGCAGTGCCACAGACTGATCGACTCCATGCCACACCGCATTGCTGCAGTAATTCAGGCAAAAGGAGCCCCAACTAAGTATTGAGTACTGTACATGCTCATACTTTTCATGTTCATACTTTTCAGTTGGCCAAGATTTCTAAAAATCCTTTCTTTGTATTGGTCTTAAGTAATATTCCAATTTTCTGAGATACTGAATTTGGGATAAATAAACGAATAAAAGAAATAAACAATTGAAATATATCAGTCTGTGTGTAATGAATGAACTTTTTGATGATATTCTAATTATATGACCAGCACCTGTGTGTGTGTATATATATATATATATATATATATATATACACACACACTGTATTTCCAAAAGTATTGGGACACCCCTCCAAATCATTGAATTCAGGTGTTCCAATCACTTGCAGACTGCTTCTACAAACATTTGTGAAAGAATGGGTCACTCTCAGGAGCTCAGTGAATTCAAACATGGTACCGTGATAGGTTGCCATAGGGTTGTTTTTCAGGGGTTGGGCTTGGCCCCTTAGTGCCAGTGAAAGGAACTCTGAATGCTTCAGCATACCAAGACATTTTGGACAATTTCTTGCTCCCAACTTTGTGGGAACAGTTTGAGGATGGCCCCTACCTGTTCCAACATGTCTCTTATAAGGCTGCATTTATTTGATCAAAAATACAATAAAAAAATAAATACAGTAATATTGTGAAATATAATTACAATGTAAATACATTTTAAAATGTAATTTTTGCCCATGATAAAGTAAAGTTGTATTTGCAGCATCATTACTCCAGTTTTCAGTGTCACATGATCCTTCAGAAATCATTCTAATATGCTGATTTGCTGCTTAAGAAATGTTCCTTATTATCAATGTGGAAAAAAAGTATTATTGTAAATACATTTTTTTAACAGTGTAAAATTGTGTTTCTGTTGATCAATTTAATGCATCCTTGCTGAATAAAAGTATTCATTTAAAAAAAAAAATGTTTGAGCGGTAATTTATTTTGATGAATGGGAAATAGTATATTTAAATAATAACATTGACATTATTTAATAAATTATGAACCATATGTATTTATTAGTATGTACAGTATATGTGTGCTATTTTTAACCACCTTTTAGCTGATCTTTAAACAGTATTAAAAGTGTAAATAATTATACATGAATTAGAAAAATGTTGTTTAAAGTACTTTTAGATTAAGTATAACATGTCAGGGCATTGCTTGAAATTATGTTACTGAAATTTCTCTCTAAAACTGTTCACGTCTTTTTTCAGGATGCCCTCTGGTCATTTGTGTGGTGTCTATGACCTTGTCACTCAACAGCTATGGAGAGGCTGGCAAGTAAGTTACCATAACAGCACTGTGGGTTATGACATGGTCAGCAGATGTCCAGTTTGAAGAGAAAAGTTGACTTATGGTTTTGTCTTTCTCTGTACTAGTTGCTGGCTGTCCCTGAATAATGGGGCGATTTGGGCTTTTGTAGCCCCTGCTCTGTTTGTTATAATGGTAAGTAGCTGTTAATGAGGTGTGTTAAATGCACTACGCTAGGTGAGCATGAAAGGAACATTTGTAATGTTGTAATATCTGCCATCCAGGTGAACATTGGCATTTTGGTAGCCGTGACGCGAATCATATCCAGGATCAGCGCTGAGAACTATAAGGTTCACGGAGACGCCAACTCTGTGAAGTGAGTTGATCTGCTATCATGAATGTAATATCGGCCATCTTGCATTTACTTTTTTCACGTGTGTGTGTGTGTGTGTCTTTGTAGGTTGACGACCAAAGCGGTGGCGGTACTCTTGCCCATCCTGGGCATATCATGGATCTTCGGGGTTCTGGCAGTGAATGACCACTCCCTGCTTTTCCAGTACATGTTTGCAGTGTTTAACTCTCTACAGGTCAGACATCACTACTGTGTAACACAACAGCGCTGCACTAATGACCACGGGTCTTACTCAAACTGACTGATTTTCACTTACATAACAGCTTCCAAAGTCAACAGTGTGTTTCGCCAAACAATGTCAGCTTTAAAAAAATATGAGGCATAACAATGTTTGAAATGACTTTGGACCTGGAATGACTTGTAAGAACTTTTGCAGATGTGAATTGGAGCGCTTTCACAATATTTAGTGTTATCTGTTGTTTTCCTTTTCTTTTCTTTTTTTCTTGAAGGGGTTCTTCATATTCCTGTTCCACTGTCTGTTAAACTCTGAGGTAAGAGTGTGTTTGTGCAGCTGTGTCTGAAGTCTGTGCTTTATGTCAGGGGAAAATGTCTAACGTTCCCGCAGCAAACTGGTGTAAATGATGCATGTTTTATGGAGTTGATGTGTGATCACCGTCTAGTGGTGATGATTTGATACTGCATTATGTGAATGCACATTTTAGGCCAATTCACACTGCACTGACAGACGCCAACCACCGCAAACAATCACCAGATTACAGTACGTCAGTTCTACGATCCAACAGGTGCCAATTCAGCATGTTTATCCAGCAAAAACAAGCTCCGACATAACACATTGATCCAACAAAACCCAACAAAATGGCGCAGTGTGAATTGGCCTTTAGAGACACTTTCAAACTCAGTCACATTCTCTATTTGAGATATAAAAACTGTGTCAAGCATGATTTGTTTGTTAAAGGTACCATCGATACCATTTTTTTACAAGACGTAATATAAGTCTAAGGTGTCCCCTGAATGTGTCTGTGAAGTTTCAGCTCAAAATACCTCATAGATTTTTTTTTATTAATTTTTTTAAGTGCCTATTTTGGGGCATCATTAACTATGCACCGATTCAGGCTGCGGCCCCTTTAATTGCTCGCGCTCTCCGCCCCCTCCCGAGCTCTCAACTCTATCATTGCATAAACAAAGTTCACACAGCTAATATAACCCTCAAAATGGATCTTTACAAAGTGTTCGTCATGCATGCTGCATGCATACATCGGATTATGTGAGTATTGTATTTATTTGGATGTTTACATTTGATTCTGAATGAATTTGAGGCTATATGCTCCGTGGCTAACGGCTAATGCTACACTGTTGGAGAAATTTATAAAGAATGAAGTTGTGTTTATGAATTATACAGACTGCAAGTGTTTAATAATGAAAATAACGACGGCTCTTGTCTCCGTGAATACAGTAATAATCAATGGTAACTTTAACCACATTTAACAGTACATTAGCAACATGCTAACAAATCATTTAGAAAGACAGTTTAAAAATATCACTAAAAATATCATGTAATCATGGATCATGTCAGGTATTATTGCTCCATCTGCCATTTTTTGCTATTGTTCTTGATTGCTTACCTAGTCTGATGATTCAGCTGTGCACATCCAGACGTTAATACTGGCTGCCCTTGTGTAATGCCTTGAACATGAGCTGGCATATGCAAATATTGGGGGCGCACATATTAATGATCCCGACTGTTACGTAACAGTCGGTGTCATGTTGAGATTCGCCTGTTCTTCTGAGGTCTTTTAAACAAATGAGATTTATATAAGAAGGAGGAAACAATGGAGTTTGAGACTCACTGTATGTCATTTCCATGTACTGAACTCTTGTTATTTAACTATGCCGAGGTAAATTCAGTTTTTAATTCTAGGGCACCTTTAACAGATTTCATGTCTTATTACTGCTCTACAGGTCAGGGCTGCTTTCAAACACAAAACCAAAGTGTGGACTTTAACCAGCAGCTCAATCCGCAACATCAACGTCAAACCTTTCAACTCAGACATCGTGAGTAATTCCAGTTGTTTTCATTTTAACATTTGTATTGTTTTTGACCAGTGATTTTAGAATTACCTTTGTGATAGTACTTTCAAAAAGAACACTTATTACAGAAATAATGTACTTTAATATACTTAAGTGCGCTCTGAAATGAATGTTTTCGGACACTTATTTCCATGTTTACAATTAAATTAAGATAAATTATTGTTTGAATATATTAAATGCAGTTTGTTGAACTTACATGTAACAGTGCTTTTTTTGGCCCACTTCAGTAGGACTTAGGTACATTTTTGTAATTTTATAATTACTTCTATTGACTTTAACATATGGTTTAAAGTGTACTGCTCAATGTAATGACAATTAGCTTGGGATAATTTTCATTTTTAGGTGAACTAACCCTTTAAGTGTGCTTAAAGAGAGTACAATTTCATGGTTGTTTTAACACTTTAAAAAAAAAAAAAAAATTTTTTAAAGTGCACTTTGTAATAATGTCAAATTAAACATTTTTTGGGGTGAACTATCCATTTAAGTGGCCTTTTATTGTGTTAATATTATTTGCAAATACATTTTTTTAATTATACTTTTAAGACTTGAAGTACACTACTAGTGCACTTTCAATACAATTAAGCACAGTTCTTTTTCACAAGGGTATTTGAATCAAAACATGTTTCACAAAACATCTGGTTTAAATCCACAGATGAACGGCAACAAAGGAGGTGTGTCTCCCACAAAGATGAACACATGGGACAAAAGCACCAACTCAGCCAACCGCATAGATTTGTCAGCAGTATAATGGCTTCTGATGAGGAAAACAGCGTAGCAATTCCTGTAGAAGATGCGCTGTGCTATATCGCATTTTAAAAGGACTTCCAATGGTGAAATGGCTACAAACACTTGCAGCTAATAGTAGAATAGTTCACTCACAACACAAAGATCTCTGATGTCATTTGCTCCTGCTGATGATCTCTCTATTACAAACATTGGATGAAGACACAAGGCCCGTTGTTGTGATGAAGGAGTGTATGACTTTTTCATCATTTGCTAATAATGTGGCCTGCTGAGGACTCTGAATTCAACAACTTACTCTCACAGACAGGAGACTCCCCTACTTGCTCTGCTTGTTTGGATAACTCACTAGATCTGTGCTACATTTGGACCACTGTCTGGACGTCCTTTAAAGAGAGGAATCATCAAGAACAAGTCTGGTGTGTCTCAACTTTAGCAAAAAAGTGAAGTAGCAGCTTTTATTAATTCCTGTCCATCTGGCACTACAATTCCCGCTATTGCTTTTAATTAGACCTGGAAGAGAAATACAATACTGTCGAAATTTGCTGGAGTTCTTCCTTATCATTGTGACGTTTTTCTTATTTTTATCCCGTAGTATTGTAAATGGCACTTTTTAACCAAATAGGGTTCAAACGGGGACTGAAAAATTAGGGTTAGGGTTTTTCAACAGGAGGTCAGTGAAAAGTGATAAATACACAAAATGTTGGTGGTCAACCTCAGGAGGTCAATCTGAATACTATATGAGCTGTATTTTCTAAATATTTGTATGTGAAGTTTGCCGTTTTTGCAATCCTGTTACCGAGACTAGCAATGATCATCAATGTTAGATGACAAAATGTGTATATATATATATATATATATATATATATATATGCATGTGTATGTAAGGAATGTAATAATGTGATAACAGGGTTGCACACAAATTGTGATTAACATGAATGATTAAATTCTGTTAATGGGTCATTGACAAATAAGGTCTTTAAAAGTGTAAAAAAAAACATAATGGAGATATCATTAATTTTGAAGTTTTATTAAGTATTAACAATGAGATTATGTGGTTCATATAATCAATTAACACTGTTTTTGTCATTTTTTTACAAGATGGACAAAATTTGAAACCAAAAAAATCATTCGGTTAAGCAAAATTTCGGTTTTACCGAATGACACTTGGTTATACCAAATGACGATATTTTCAAACAATGCTAACAGGCTAGCTGGTTAGCTTGCTAGCTAGCTAGCAAAAGGACAATCAAACATTTCATATTTAGTACAAGTTTTTTAAATATTACAACATTTTTCATGTTTTATAGCGGTTGTACCGAATGACCTGATGTTTCGGGACATGCGTATGAGCAAGTGAAAACATGAATTTTTCAAATAGTTAAGAGAGAGTTAGTTACATTGATTCAGGACCATGTGGTCCTTTGCAGTCATCTAAATGATGTCACATCCTGTCACATGATCACAATACTCAAAATAATCCCTTTATATTGGTTACTCCGAATGACATCAGTGAAATGAATTTTTCCGGACATTCTTTCTCATAACAAAGCAACGACTTCTACACATAATTTTAATACGATTTTGCACTACGTTGATATATGATGTTATAAAATCATGCCAGAATAAAAAATAGATAAATTTATTACATTTTAAGATATTTTAATCACAAATGAAATGGCTGTATTGGCCTTTGGATGGTTAAACCGAATGCCGTTTTGACACTTCAAAATCTTTAAAATACCTTTATATGGAGCAAAATATCATTAAAACCTTTTGGATTCGATAAAAGAGATCTAGTTGTACTATCTTACATACTTTGGATGTCATATCTTAGTTTTTTATTAATATTAAGGCCTTTGGACAGAAAAATGACCTGCCATGTCATTGACCCGAATAAATACTAATTATTAATATAAAAACTAATACATTCAGCTTTTATAAAAAAAATAAATAAAATAAAAAAGTTAAAGACCTCTGAGGTGGGACAGGTCATACAGACATTTGGTGTTTAAAGCTAGCTATTTTTCATGCTAGGCTAATTTCATGTTAGATAATACTTTATTTAATAATTCTGTAGAACAAAAAAACATAGGAACTGTGGCTTTTATGCTTTTTTTGTAACTAAACACCTAATTGTTCCCTATTCATGAAAAGTGCCACATAGTTGTGTCATTTCATGATATTTACCAGTATGCATCAGACTTTTGTGATGTAAATAACCCAGAACTCATGTTAAATGCCCTAAAGCCAGTGTGTGACACACATAGCCATACAGTGTCTGTAATTGTATTTATTGGTACCAAGACAGGTCAGTGTATTTTTATTGTGTGACCATATATCTTTTAAATTATTGTCGTCATTATGTTCCAACAAGACTTTGATACTGCTTGAAAGATCTTCATATTCAGTATCATAACTGTTATTTTTCCTCAACATTATAGCTTAATCAGCTATTGTTTGTAGTTTATGAGTGGATGTCTGCGTGTTCATGATCTCTTCCAAGAACAAATGCAGAAGTTACTTTATTTTAGCAAGACATTTTCTCCCAAATGAACATTTAAACACCAGGTGCACTTATCTGATTGTTATTTAATATTTGAAAAGAATTGTTTATGCAGTGTCTCTCAATTAGGGGACATTTACTATTTTTGTGTCTATAACCCATTCATGTAATGATTTTCTCATATGAAAATGCAAGAACCGTAGAGTGATAGTATACCATATATGATTGGACGTACACATCTTCACATTACACATGCTTTTGAAGTATTAAATCGCACCGGTATGATCTAAGCACACACACACAGGAATGGCCATAGCAGTGTTTTAAAATATAACGCGCCTTTTACAGAGGAAGTGCCTACGAATTCCGGTAAAGAGTGTTTTTCTTAAATGTTTATAATGTGAGAAATCTTTCTGTGAAGTTTTTATTTGATTTATTCTGTTTCCTTGAATTATTCTGTTGTAATGAAAATGAATTTTCACAGTTTTCTTTTGAAAAATAAAGAGTATGCCAAATAAAATCTATTTAAGTCTAATAACTGTACTGTGATATGATATAAGTGAGTTGTACATAATGTGTAAGTCCTATATTCCTACATATCTCTTTTATAAGAGTGCCATTAGTTTCTTAATATAAATCATTAAGTCTAGACAGAATCCAAAAATTAGAATCAGACTTTTTTCTGCATTTTCTGTGATTCATTTTGAGGGGTAAATCTGTGGAATTGATTGAATATAACTGAAATATTTACAAACATGCCGTTCTTCTAATCCTGCAGAAATCTCTGGTCCTGTACAGATTCTGTGTTGGCTCTGTCACAGTCAAACATTATTTTCATGATGTGAATTCCTAACAAACCCTCCTTACAATGCTGACTACTTATTCGCCATGAGGACGGTGATATGTGATAGATATTCATAAGCTTTTTACTTGTGTTTCCTGTGTTTCTTTTATATGGTACCCTCACTGAGTCCTTCATTAGGGTTTACTGTGGAGAAGGATTATCTGTGGACAGTAAGAGTCATTGAAACATTACCCACATTGATTGTCTTCACAAGTCAAATCTGAATGACGTTTTGATTGTCTTTGACATCCATTTTAATGAAGGTCATTATGTTTGTAATATGCCCTGTATATCTCTGTTTTGAATAAAATTGACTCTTTAGTATTGACATTATGCATTTTTGAATTTTAATTTACCATTTATGTCTTTAAAATATTTTTTTTTCTTCTGGTGAGGATTCATACAAATTCAGCTATTCGGGATTTTTTATTAGATTTTAAAAGTGTTTTTGTCCCATAAGTTCCTTAAAAAAAAAAAAAAAAAAAGTCTAACAACCACTGTCACCTCAGGAGGATATTCTGGGTGAAATATTATTGCATTTTAAAATAACTTTATGTTTTAAAATAATATAGCCCATTCGTCTGATGTCAAAGATGAATTTTCAGTAGCCATTGCTCCAGTCTTCAGTGTCACATCATGATCCTTCAGAATTAATTCTAAAAACGATAACTATAGAGATAACCAGGGACGTGCACAGGGGGGTTGCTCAGGTTGCCCGGGCAACTGCCCATATGCCCTTCTCGACTCACGTTGCCCTTCCGAGGTGGAAAAACATAAATAAAAAAATCGTACAATGGATGCAGAATTTCACGTAGGCCTAGATAAAAAAAAAAATAAAAAATCGCAAAGCCTCATTCACTTTCATATTCGGGCACCCGTCCGAAAGTGAAAGTCAGTAGGGGAAGGGCAAACTCTGTTTACGTGGCTGCAGCGCTGCACGCGACCGGCACCTGAGTTGAGCCTGCATGAGCGGCACTAGAAGGAGATTGTCGCGGTTGTCGGGTGAGACGACTTAACGTTGTCGGAAAGGTGAGTAAGGTTATAATCGTTAACGAAAACGAACGAAAAAATGAAAACTAGGTGGGAAAAAACATCGTCGTTAACTGAAATAAAAATAAAAACGAGGCATTACAAAAAACGATAACTAACAAAACTGTAATGTGTGTTTGGCAAAACTAACTAAAATGAAATAAAATTATAGATTAAATGTCCTTAGTTTTCGTCTTTGTCAATGTCTTTCACAGAGCAAACGTTCAGCTGCATTTCATTTCCCTGCGTCTCTCTCACATACTCGCGCGCGCACAGCCCCTCCCCTCCGTGCACACCGCGCCTCCATGAGAACGAGTGTTGGAAGAAAGTTCGCGAAAGGTTGGTATCTCGTGAAAACCTTTACACAATCACACATTAAAAAGTGGTATAAAAATATTTTTAATTCTGAATATAATTTTGTCAGTGTGTTAATGTCAACCCGAGAAGCGATTGCTACTTTAGAAATTTAACTAGACGCAAGTTTGAGGTAAAATGCACTTGGGTTGTCGATGTCAAAACATTTAAACTGTGATTCAAGTAAGGAATAATTGACGACGGGCCGTTGAATTATTAGAAAAATAATGCACACCTGAGGTGGTGATTCGATCACGACTCGAAGCGGAGTCAATTATTCCGCTTATACCACGGTTATTCTCAGTCCTGGGGGGTTGGTAGGGGAGTGCCCTTTTTTTTAGGTCAGAGCAACTGCCCCTCAAAATTCCTGTGCACGTCCCTGGAGATAACTATAGCGTTATTATAACGATAACTATATTTGCGTTCACACCAATGAACGGTCTGTTTACTCTAAGCTCACGCGGTGCTGTTTCAATTTCAAAGTAGGCTATGTTGTTTTTGCTGTTCTTGCTGCATTTACACGGCTTTAACCAGCAGATGTCCTCAGCATGCTATGTTTCGAATGAATAGTGTCATCGTGAATTTAGCTGACGAAGTGGAATAAAAACAACGCCTAGTCTTTCTCACTGCAACTTCAAAGGAAGCAAGACAGTGTTGTCGAAACTAAGGATGGATACCTGAGGTAATTTTATGTTATTTTATCGTTTTACCGTTATTCTAACGATAACTTACCTTATATCTTATCGTTATCTTTATAGTTATCGTTCTCGGTGTGAACGTGCCATCTTTCCCCGCAAGCTTTTTTTTTTTATTTTTTTTTTATCATTTTCAGAGACTCGCTTTTAGGGTAGGCAATTTGTTTTATAAACACTTTCTGTTATACAGGTTGAAACTCTTTTCACATCCTGATAGCAATCAATAATAGAAATGGTCTAAATATTACATATGTACATTATCTTCTGTGGAAGTCTCAGGACCAAAAAGTGTTTTCCAATCATTGCATTCGGTCCGATACAATGTCCTGCCTGTCATCACATACATCCACGCACACTGCTCTTACAGACATCACACTAGACAGACAGTCACCGAGCGCCACAAACAAACAGCAGCCGCCTTTTATAGTTCCTCTTGAACCAAAACAACAAGCTTATGCTGCATTCACGCCATGTCCTAACCATAATTAAAAGATGGCAACCTGTGGTATTCTATCCCCGAGCTGTTCACATCCTCAGACTCTGATTTATGTGTTTTTATGTCAACACTATCAACGGCAAAATAAATCTGCAGCAGTCAGGTGGTACAACTAAAGCTGTAAGTTGTTTATATTTATTATTATTGTAATGTGCTTTGAGAAATGGGGTAATTTAATACCGTCTCTCGTCTCGTGACGCTTTACAGACTCTGCTGTGCACATTCATATCTTTTGGAAGAGTCGTGGCTTTTGAGATGATCTGAAGGGAGGGTGGGATCTTATGCTTTCAAAGCTAGCTTGCTATTGCTAACCACTCCAAAATGGGCAATATGCACGGAGCATTCTTTAGAACTTCCGCAATAATATAAGCCAGCTCGAAAACTTCCGGTGAGGGGAATTTGCTGGTGTGTTGAGCATCAGTAGTGTAATACTTAGTTTATAATCAGAATATAGTCACTTAAATAGTCAGGCATAGCATTAATTTAGTTATTCAAACGTAAGACAGTATAAAAAATAAATAAATAAAGACGTACCTCATTGTTCCTCCTTCGACCATCAGTTTTCACACTTTTATGTGAAAAAAAATTAAACATTTATTGTGCACTTTAGTTAGATTAATTGAATAAAATATGTGTTTTTAAAAGTGTGCTGAAATCATTGATCTTGCACTACACTGACTGACAGCTGCTGTGATTACAAAAGTGTGGTGCTCGCTTTCTGTGTCATTCATTCACAAGAAAAGTTATTGTTTTTCTTAAGATTTTTTTAGTATTTCATACTTCACATTGACAAAATGTATTTTTAAACCTAGTTATTTTATAATGTTTAATATTTAGTCAAAAACGAAATGAAAAACAATTAGAGGAAATGGCTGATATATGCGCAAATAAATGCTACTTTGCCGCCACCTGTCTTTTTATATTTTTAAATAAGTGTTTTCTATCAAATGTTGAAAACATTTGGTTTTACAATGGGGACGATCTGAGAAGGATGAACAAATAATGTTTGTGGTCATCACATTAAAAATAACATTTAAAGTGCTGGGGAAAAAAATGCATGTGCGTGTCTAATTACAGACGCTGCGTTTTTAAACGGTCCCAATCCATGGGTTTCATGTGACGTCACTGTATTCTATCGCCGCCATATTTGTGTCCGGTTACAGCTGCGCGCTCTGTTTAAGTTTATGGTGACAGCAGCTACAACTACCAGAGGAAGGCCAACGAAACACTCTCAGAAGGTTCACAACAAATTTACAATATGTCTGGGATATGTGGTGCTGTTAGCCGTTTCAACAGTCGTCAGAACTACACATTTATTTGATCCCAAAGGAGTTAGATCGGCAGAATTATTGGCTTCATTCAGAAAGGACCGTACCACTGGCAGCCAAACAGCAATGCACAGCATTAATAACTGCTGGGACTGTCATTTACATAAGATTATAATTGTATACAATATTGTATTAAAATATTGTGAATTCTAGTTGCTGTGTTTCGGCTTGTTATTACAGGATGACCAAATTCATGACACGAGCTGACTACATTATTTAGTTCAAGTACATGCGTGCATGATTTTGTGCAAATGTAAGTTGTAATTTTATGTCTATCTTGTATAAATATATATGAATTACCCTATATAGGATGTGTTCCTTTGAGTTAATTAACTTAAAGCGCTTCATTTTACGGGTGTTCATTCAGCGCGCGCAGCTCAAATAATACTATCAAAATGAGATGATTTGAGAAAAAAATCTGTTATTGTTCGTGATCCTTATTAATCAAACCATGTGTTGCTGAATATAATACAAGAACAATATAAGAGCTAGTTATTAAAAATAATGTATCATTTTTTTTAAAAAATATGAAAGTTTTAATATTACTGTAAACATTTTAATGACTTAATCATTGCTGTTTGAGCTTGCGCACGCTGAAGCTGAAGAGAATAAAAACCCGTAAACAAAGATAATTAACTCAAAGGAACACATCCTATATAAGGTAATTCATATATATTTATACAAGATAGACATAAAATTACAACTTATATTTGCACAAAATCATGCACGCATGTACTTGAACTAAATAATGTAGTCAGCTCGTGTCGTGAATTTGGTCATCCTGTAATAACAAGCCGAAACACAGCAACTAGAATTCACAATATTTTAATACAATATTGTATACAATTATAATCTTATGTAAATGACAGTCCCAGCAGTTACTTAATGTTGTGCATTGCTTGTTTGGCTGCCAGTGGTGTGGTCCTTTCTGAATGAAGCCAATAATTCCGCCGATCTAACTCCTTTGGGATCAAATAAATGTGTAGTTCTGACGACTGTTGAAACGGCTAACAGCACCACATATCCCAGACATATTGTAAATTTGTTGTGAACCTTCTGAGAGTGTTTCGTTGGCCTTCCTCTGGTAGTTGTAGCTGCTGTCACCATAGACTTAAACAGAGCGCGCAGCTGTGAACCGGACACAAATATGGCTGCGGGCATAGCGGAAGTGACGTCTTTGAAACCCATGGATAGCTTTGTCATTATTGCAATCAATAAACCTGGTTTATTGGCAAATTAGGTAAGTGATAATGTGATCTGCATTAAAATAACACTTTTTTATTTGTTTTATTATTTTATGCATTATTTTTTTTTATTAACATTTGAATCTGGGTAAGATTCATAAAAACAAATAAAAAATAATAATCAAAGACTACAATGTGCATAAGCAAATCTTTTATCGCTTGTTCTCTTTTTTGCCTGTGTTTTGATTCTGAGATTCTGGACTCTTTCAGAAGATGCGTAATGGTGCCCCCTACAGTATAGAAGTGAAAACTCGGAAAATTGTATGTAGGTATAACCATAGACAGTAAAAGAAATGGACACAGCGACCCCATTGGAACTCAATTGAGACAAGTGAAGCCCATTTTTAGCGATTTTAGCACTTCCGTTTCTGACGCGCAGACTCAAACTAAGCTTGATGACGTCAGCACCCTGTCTGACAGATGTAAATCTTCTAGTAGCTGTGCGTGCAAACTGCCATCGTTAATCTTGCAGAGACGGCGAGCTTGAGCGGGGAGTTCTTTGGCGTGAGTGAGCAGGAGTAATTATTCTGATTAATTATTTTGTATAGTATTTTAAAATGTAACGCCAGTACGCCATATTAAGTTAATGCATACTATTGCCTGCGAGCTTCTCCTCCTGTCTGTACGGTAAATTCTCTACTGTGCGACAGAGAGTCGAGTGGTTATGACGCAATCGTTAGCCTATTTTTACAAAAACTTTTACAAAAACTTTTACAAAAACTGTTTCTACGGGGCCATAATGTAACATAGAAGGTAATGGAGCCCTTTATACATTGTCGTGTATCTTTAGAAATAAATAATGGACAAATTGAGTCTTTAAACGCCTCAGATGTAAAGTTATGTGCTGTCAAAGTGACGCCAAAATGAATGGGAGTCAATGGGATGGCTAACGCAAGTGAAGTTCTGCTACAAGATGGCGGCACGCGGCCGACTTCAACTTCCGGTCGACTTCCTTGGGCACTGGGTATAACTGTAGACCGGAGATCTTCAAAATGGGGGCTTGAACTCCAAAAGTAGGCAGAACCTCCAAAATGGGGCAGGGTCTCCACACGCAAAGACTTTCACCATTGGCTCTGGCTGCAGCCAATTGTCACAGAGCTTGTGGCCAGTGGTGTTCAGACTGGAGTTTGAACATCTGTTCAAAGATATAAGCGGGAATCCCTTATTTTTTATGCGCAGCATGTGGGAAAGTTTTTACTCTATCGCTTTGTTCTAAGCAACGGGGATGTCCCGGGGCTTGAGATTCGCAGAGTAGGAGTGGTTAGTGCCATTGCCAGTGCCATTGAGGTTCGGTTGGGGAGTTACGGATGGCCCGGCTCTGCGTTCTCATAACGCATAATCTTATTAACTGCTTATCTCCTGAACTACAACTTTCTTTATCATGCAAATCCCGCCATGCAGTCAATTTCACTGGTTAAGGTTAGGGTCAGGTGTGGGCTAGGTTTAGGGGTTAGCATTTGTTGTAGCATAGCATTGTGCAGGAAATCAGCACAATAGAATCGGCTGTGGGGCGGAAATTGCAATGGATTGGGGGGAAAAAAGGTGCATCGTAATTCCTGTAGTAACGAGATTCTAGTTTGTAAAAAACATTCACGCCCTCGTAGAGCTCGTAATTACAGCTTGTAAACTGGGAGTTTTCTGAAAGCTCCCAGATGTACCAAGTGGCCGCTGTAGATTTGTGATAGTGGTGCCATGGAAACGCATAATTCCCAGTCTAAGGACGTGAACAGCTCCGAATATAACGTCACTTGTTGTCATCTCAAGATTCCGATAAATACGAGGTCGCGTGAATGCAGCAAAATTGTGCATGTGTGTCATGTCCGGGTGTGTCTCATACGTTCTGAAAAGTGAAGCTGCGGGCTCTTTGATCGCCCCCTGGAGGCTGGATGCAGTACAGGTCATAAACCCCGCCCTCTCAATGCAGTCGAATGAGACTTCAGTGAAAACTTAAAAATAAATTCTGCTTCATATAAAACTTTCTGAAAGATGGTTTTGGTCATTTAAGGTAGTTGTTATCACACTGATATATATTCAATTGTTCGTTTTTGTGATGATTTAGATTTTAGCTAGCAATTTGATGCTATAAAAACGGGGTGTGTCGTCATGATTCGAAGTTGATTGACAGCTTGTCTGAGTACTGTCGGAGCTTCGAGGGGAGATTGAAGATGTATTAACTAACTGTTAATTTTCGATTTCTTTGTTATTTAACACCAACAAAATGAGTTGTTCAGCAGTAAACTGTACTAACCGACCTACAGGATCTGACGGATCACTGAACTTTTTTTCTGTAACATCAAATGTGGGCGTTATAAGCTAATTAATAAATGTTATTAGTTAAGATAACGCACCTAATGTTAACCATGTCGGGAAAAAGCAGGTGATCGTTATCTGGCAGTTACTTATTATTTTTATGGGTATAAAATAATAATTAGCAGGACAAAACTAATGATAGCTTACTCTAATTACAGCAATCGATCTCCTGTAACGTTAGTTGAACTTGATTTAAAATGGCAGGACCGTTTCTGACGATTTAGAGTTGTTTCTAGTGGCATATTATATTGATTTTATCTACTGAATTTGCTGTTTCAAAAATATTATTGCTCTAGAAACAGAATAGCCTATTATTTTTATAGGTAGACTTTTAAATTGTGTATAATTTTTATAGTCTATTTAAAATACATGAATGATGACGCAGTCGTCTGGGCGGAAGTTTGATATCGCGACTCCGCCTCCGGCTCCACTGACGATTCCTTCTGCGCATGCCCAGGCTCCAAACTTTTTTTTTTTTGACGTATTGCGTAACGTGTCAGCGCCCATTCATCAGCCCATTTTGGCTTCAGTTCAATACAATGGAAGGAAGCGGCGTCGCGTCGTCCATCTTTTTTTACAGTCTATGGTCATGTCACACTGGATTGGAGGAAAAAAATTGCGCATGCGTGTCATGTGCCTGTCTGCCAATGGGAGAAAGCCACGCCCTGTTTTGGAGTTCCCACCCCCATTTGGAGGCTACAGGCAGTTATACCCTTCTCGAAAATTCCATCAATGGCGGGAAAAGAGTTAATATGCTGATTGCTGATCAAGAAATATTTTTTATTATCATCAGTGTTGAAAACAGTTGCTGATTAATATTCTCATGGAAACCATGAGATGTTTTTTGAGGATTCTTTGATAAATAGAAAATTCAAAATAACTGCATTTATATAATGGATTATTTTGTAAAATTATAAATGTCTAATAAAAATATAAACTCAACATGCTAAACAAACGAGTGAAGACAAAGCACAGACCACAAACAGACAGTAGAATGGAAAACAAACAGAGACAAGCTGGACTGAATTACATTACGTTTTCTTGCTTTTTGCCAAGACAGGACTGGAGAGAATGACGTTTGTCCTGCACGAAGTGTCATCATCATGGCTCAGAGTGATACCCCTCCTCACACATTTAAAACCTCTTACACACTCGATGGCTCATAGATTTGGCAGATTACAGCATGACCGGGTGGAGTACAGTTGAGATACAAAAGCAGATTATACAGATTCATTGACTACCTTCATTGCAAATGACTGATGAAGGTCCCAGGCGGCTTTTTCAAATGTAAGTTTGCTTATCAGCTACACGTGTTTTATGGGCAGAAAGGGAGCAGAATATGAATAATAACCTACCAATATCATATATCATTAGCTTTGGGGTGGAGGTCTTTATATGCCAAACGTTCAGTTTAATATTATGAATGATATAATAGCCCGGCAGAAGGCTCAGATAATGCTCTTATTCATTCAGGACAATGAATAGGATGATGCAAACCAGTACGCGACATCCAAAAGAACAGACAATGACCAGCAGCTGATCAATAGTGAAAAACAACATGGAAACAGTTCCTCCTGAAGTGGATCTTTGGGAATTCTGCCTCTTTTTAATGAACACCTTATGGACTAAATTTACGGTTAAAGGAAAACATATGCAATCTGACAAGTCCAGTCAAAGTAGCCTCTCAGGTAGAGCAAAAGCAATCAAAAACTAAATTTCTAACAAACCTATAGATTGTCAAGAGTATAGCCCCCATTAAAGAGGCTTTAGAAACAACAGTGATATTTTAATATTATATTTTCATAAATCATACATATCATACATCTTTTTCATTGGCTAGTAGATGTTCATCTATCAAAACTTTATTTACAATCTCTAGCGTGCTTTAAGAGAGTTGCACTCCCTGAAAGAGATTTGATTTAATTATTTTTTGCATTGCATTTACTAGAGCGCACTTGTGTAATAATATACTTTTACCACAAGATGGCAATGTTGTCATGTCTAAATATGAAAGAGGAGAACTGCATCTTTGTCTAGACTCGTGCTTCAGTGTCAGTCGTGCTAGCTTTTTATTTTATCATATGATTTAATTATTTAGTAGTCTATCACTTAGAGGGCAGCGTGATAATGTTATAAAATCTTCTGATTTTATCATGCTCTGTGATGTTAATGTGCAACTTTCTAACTGGACAGACAATATAATTTAACTTAAGTGTGGGAGGATTATGTAACGTGCTGCTACCAATTACAGTTTTTCTCAGTCGTTAGGAACATTTTTTGAATCATCCTTAACATTTGCAAACCAGTAAGTGCATTTCTCAAAACAATTAGTACAAATAGCTCCACACAATATAACCTGTAAAAGCCTGTAACTTGCTCAAAACCCTTAGTTTAGTTCATCTCTCATAAGTATTTATGCCAATGAACATAATAGTGCCATCAGAATGACAAGTCCTTGTGTCATTGTTCTCAAACAAGATAGTCAAAATGCTTAACCATGTTGTCAATTTAGCAGTGTACTCTGTCAGTATTTCCTGATGTAAACAGTGGCTACGGAAAAAATGGGCAAGTGTAAGGATTTTGACAAGGACCAAATTGCGATGGCTAGATGACTGGGTCAGAGCATCTCCAAAACTGCAGCTCTTGTGGGGTGTTCCTGGTCTGTAGTGGTCAGTATCTATCAAAAGTGGTCCAAGGAAGGAACAGTGGTGAACCGGCGACAGGGTCATGGGTGGCCGAGGCTCATTGATGCACGTGGGGAGTGAAGGCTGGCCCTTGTGGTCCGATCCAACATATGAGCTACTGTAGTTCAAACTACTCAAGAAGGTAATGCTGGATTTGATAGAAAGGTGTCAGAATACACAGTGCATCACAGTTTGTTGTGTATAGGGCTGCATAGCCGCAGACCAGTCAGGGTGCCCATGCTGACCCCTGTCCACCGCCAAAAGCACCGACAGTGGGCACATGAGCATCAGAACTGGACCATGGAGCAATGGAAGAAGGTGGACTGGTCTGATGAATCATGTTTTCTTTTACATCACATGGATGGCTGGGTGCATGTGCGTCGCTTACCTGGGGAACACATGGCACCAGGATGCACTATGGGAAGAAGGCAAGCCGGTGGAGGTAGTGTGATGCTTTAGGCAATGTTCTGCTGGGAAACCTTGGGTCCTGCCATCCATGTGGATGACACGTACCACCTACCTAAGCATTGTTGCAGACCATGTACACCCTTTAATGGAAACGGTATTCCCTGGTGGCTGGGGCCTCTTTCAGCAGGATAATGCACCCTGCCACAAAGCAAAAATGGTTCAGGAATGGTTTGAGGAGCACAACAACAAGTTTGAGGTGTTGACTTGGCCTCCAAATTCCCCAGATCTCAATCCAATCGAGTATCTGTAGGATGTGCTGAACAAACAAGTCTGATCCATGGAAGCTCCACCTCACAACTTACAGGACTTAAAGGATTTGCTGCTAACATCTTGGTGCCAGATACCACAGCACACCTTCAGGGGTCTAGTGGAGTCCATGCCTCGATGGGTCAGGGCT